>NC_042998.1:142554283-142601783 GCF_006345805.1 Octopus sinensis | reverse complement strand
CCATTACGAATTGCATGAACGGAACCAAACGGTCAACGCAGAACTCTATGTTCAACAGATGGAACGACTCAGCACAGCTATTCAAGAGAAAAGACCTAATCGGTAGCATGGAGTTTTGGTGCAGGACAATGCCCACCCTCATATCGCCAATATGACCAAGGAAGCCATTCAAATGCATATATATATATATATATATATATATATATATATATATAATATATATATATATACCAAAAACCAAAGTCTTAGTAAGTAGGAAGGCAATCAAATTACAAACACCTTCAGGTAGATGACCCTGCTCAATCTGTAGAAAAGGTATAGGTAGAAACTCTGTAAGATGCACCCATTTTAAGCTTTGGACACATAAAAGGCGCAGCAATATCAGAGCAAGATTGACAGGGAAAACAGTTTTTGTATGTGGAAGATGCTCAGGTACAATAAACACTGAAAATGTACAGAAATTAGACTCCATCAAATACCAATAGGGTAAGCTAGAAGTAGTAGATAGCTTCCGTTATCTAGGTGACCAAGTTAGCAGAGGTGGATGCTCCAAGAGTGTAGCTGTCAGAATAAGATTAGGCTGGGCAAGTTCAGAGAGCCCCTACTTCTTGTAGTCACTGGAAGTTCCGACATGACAGCTTCATGAGGGCCACAGGCTAAATTTGTGGCTGGTGCAAGTGCCAAACTGACCTAGGGTGGTGTAGTAGTGTAGCAGACAGGGCTATTAGAACAAAGAAAAATGACTGGAAGAGAGATGGTAGCAGAGGACTATATCAGATAGCTAGAATGGAAGATAGGTGACAGGTATATTTAGCTAGTGGAGAAGCAGAAAGGAAGAAGTTTGTCAATGTTCTGCAGCATGAGGACCAGAGGCTTGAAATGTTCTGAATTGCAAGATAGTGTGTCAGAGAAAATCATGATGTAGGAGAGAACTGTGTCCGCATGATGATGGTTCACTTGCACTTAGTGATTCTGCAACGAAAGATGCATGGCAGTGCCACTATGAACAGCTGCTAAATGTGGAGAATGCATAGGAGAAGGAGAGTTTATCTAGTGTGGACCTAACAGAAGGACCAGCTATCCAACTTGGTAGAAAAAATCAATTAAGGATATGAAGACAGGGTAAGTCTTCAGCCCATCAGGAATCACTGCTGTGATACTCAAAATATCTGAAAGCATGGGATTGGGCTTAGTCATTCATATAGTTGAACAGGTTGTCCATGAGGGAAGATCATATCCAATGACTGATGTAGCAGCATTATAATCAACTTCTGCAAAGATAAGGTGATGCCATAGACAGAAATAATATCAGATATCAAATTACTGGACCAGGTAATGAAAGTTAGTGAAAGGGGCATAGCCCAACTAATTAGGAACTGAGTTAAAATAGATGAGATGTTGTTTGGTTTTGTACTTAGATTTTGTTGATATGGAGAAAGCCTTTGACAGGGCCCCACACTCCCTCATCCCATGGTGAGTGCAGAAGTTAAGGATAGATGAGAAGTTGGTGGAAGCTGTACAAGCCATGTATAGGTATGCTGTCAATGAAGTGAAAGTTGGCAATGAGTATAGCAGTGATTTTAGTGAGCAGGTTTACCAAGGATAGGTTCTCAGCTCTCCCATGTTTATCATAGTCCTCCAGGCCATAGCAAAGGAATTTAAGACTGGTTGCCCTTAGTAGCTCCCCAATGCTGATGACTTTGTTCTGATAGCTGAATCTCTACTTGAATTAGAGAAGAAATTTCAGGTGTGGAAGCAAAGTCTTGAATCAAAAGGCCTTAGAGTTATTTTAGCAAAGACCAAATATGTAGAAAACGTGTAGGTAGAAATTCCATATTCAGTGCTAACTATGGCCTTTAAGAGAAGCAGCAGTATCACAGGAATGTTGAAACAGAAAGTAGTCTTTGTGTGTGACATATGTGCTGGTACAATAAACACTAAGAATGTACAGAAGATAGACTTCCTCACATGTTTGGTGGGATTCTAAGAAGTAGTAAATAACTTCTGTTACCGAGGCAACCAAGTTGACAGAGGAGAAGGGTTCTCTGAAAGTGCAATTGCTAGAATAAGATTGCACTGGACGAAATTCAGAGAGCTTTATTACCTTTGCTGAATACAATTTACAAAGATAAAACTAACATGCAGTTCAATGCTGAGAAGTTTCAATCACTTGTCTATCGATGAACAAATGGATTCCATTCAGCAAATGCAGGACCAAGGGGTAGTTCCAGGGTCAGAGTCAGTGCATGAATAATATGAATAATTATGCAACATTCCATTTGGTGACTGAGCCCACATTATTATCTATATCTTTACATACTTGTTGTAATGGATGGCCTACACCAAATCCCATTCTGACTCTATTTTGCTCCTCCCACTGGTCTTGAATCTCTCAGGTATTTATATGAGATGCTTGCATGTTTGAGATCTATATTTCAACCCTGTCCAAGGAGGTATTTGATAGGATTGCATATATGAACTTCATTTAGAGTTTGACATCATTAATTAATTACCAGATGCAGAAGCATATATAACAGATAAAATAAAAGAATTCGAATTACTTGCCAATGTTTTTTTCTCACTCATTGTTGATGTGCTCTTTATATTATGTTGTAGCCCTTTTTGAACTGCATAGAACTCTATGGGATCACACAACAGAAGGAGGTTTACATGTTTACTAATAAGAACTGTAACCAGAACAGTAAATTATCATGCATCCATTTCCACTTATATGTAAATATATATGTTGCAAGTCATAACCAAATAAGACCACTTTCTCAATCCATTTCACTCTAAGAAACATCACAAATTTAGTCTCCCCAAAGCTGTTAATGCCTCACATTGCTCCTAAGGTCTTCAAAGGACTTACAAATCATTCCACACCAGACACAAGTCAGACCATCTAGCAGCACCACCACCATCTGGATGTTGGAACCTACAATGCTGAGTGAGTCCACTAGCCAACCCACACACTCTGCTACACAAGGTACATGAGAGATGAAGCTGCCTCCATGATCACACTTATGACTGAGAAGCAGGCACAATCAACCTGACCAAAAAAAAAAAAAACCTCTCTGATCTCTTCTTTAAACCAGTAGCAATCAGATTCCTGAACAGCTCCCTATCTGATGCAAGATCTTCCTGGGTGTTAGTATCAATATTGATAATTTTAAATGTATCTTAAAGATTGTCTTTGAAATGCTTGCATGGCTTGCACTGGGGACATTTTCCTTGCTCCAGCACAGTATACAACACTTGTTTTGGCATGCGGATGTCCTGTAAATGGTATGTATACAAAGATATATCCTTTTGTATACAAACACACACACACACACACACACACACACACACACCACACACACACACACAAGCAATGCACCCCGGCCCCGGAATTGCCTGGGTGTTATGACCTACAACCACATTGTATTATCTGTTCCTTTCTTATGGGTAGAATCGGCACACAAAGAGTATGAAGCAAAGAGCTCTTCTTTATAAACATGTTTTTCAGTCATTTTCTGATGAACAATGTTGCAGTTTCCAGGCTACTAAATTCAGTTACAAGTCTGAGGTTGGCCCCAGGGCAATAGTGGATAACACTTGCCTAAGGGACTGAATATGGAACACTTGTAGAGGAACTGAACGTGGAACCATGTGGTTAGGAAGCAAACTTCTCAATCACACAGCCATTCTTGCACCTAATGTGTGTGTATGTTAACATCTGTTGTTAAATAAAGCATTGTCTCAAAGTTCATCAAGCAGAGATCTATAAAATAAATGTCAGATTGAAATATGCACTGAGGTCAGTGTGATCAATAACATTTTTGATATCCCATTATGGCAACAGTCAAAAGACTAAACCCAGTAAAATGATGTTTAAAGACTTAATGCCTCAAATTTAAGGTAATGGATTACTAACCACAAGATATATGTATGTATGTATATAAAGTTAATCCAAAACATGAAAACACAAAGAGAAAACACAACAACGTGAGGACGTGGAACAAGTAGAGTTGGACGCTCATGAAAGGAAAGAAAGAAGGAGGATTTAACGTTTCGAGCGGAGCTCTTCGTCAGAAACATAGGAAAAGGAAAGATCCAAGGAAGGGAAGACGGAGGAAAAAAATCGCCAACGATACACACGCGGTCACATTTTGAATGACCGGAACGGAATGGGTGAAGAAAAAGTTATGTATGTATGTATGTATCTATTTATAGTAGTCTAAGAATCCATAAGTCAGAAAAAGGATGCACTTGTATATTTGTCAATGTGGGTATATTAATCAAAGTATACAGCACTATAGATCCATTATAGGTTGATCTTACCTATCAGTTTCATACTGCTCTTTGCGATCTTTGAAGAGCATGCTATGTAACATACAGTAGCAGCGACTTCAGTACCAGTAGTAGCAGTAGCAAAAGTGTGGACAGAACCAACAGTACCATTGCCAGTGATAACAGAAACAATAACAATAGCAGTATCCCTAACGACAGTAGCAACATCAGCAGCAGCTTCCCTAACGGTTACAGTAGCAGGCTCGACAGTTCCAATAGCAACAGCAGCACCATCGCCAACGATAACAACAATAATATCGATGACAGCAGCGGCAGTAGCCGCTAAACTCTTTATGGACGTAAAACCTAAGGTAATCCCATAAACCAGCCTTGTCTAACTAATATATATATATATATATAATATATATATATATATATATATATATATATATAAACGGCAGTTTGTCTGTCTGTGTGTCTGTCAGGTTGTACCCTCACCCTGACCACGGCTTTCAACCGATTCTGATGAAACTTGACACACACGTAGCCCAATGTCATAATTCAAAACTAACGCAGCGAAAATTTTGAAAAGTTCCCCCAGTTCTGAAAAATAATCGATAAATTCGATATGGGTCGAGAATCTAAGCTTTTTATATGCAACACATTTTCTACAGACTGTCTAGGGGACGCAACTCGACCTTTTTAACTCTCGGAACACGTGGGGTAAGTATCCCAAAATGTATAAAAATGTACAAAAAAGCGGGCAGCAATGTGAGTGACAACAACGAAAAAGTCAAATGTGACCTAACTGAAAAAACGAATGGAAAAGGTTTTTTGATGCACACGACAAAAGCGGTTTATAATAAACCAAGAGTTTACAAGTAGCGTCCGAGGACCCTTAGGGTACGTCAAAAATTTAAGGTAAAACGTTTGGGGTGGTAGTTATAAAGAAAGTGTAAACAAAAAAATATTCGAATAACTTGCGGCTGCGGCTGCGGCAGCTATTAGCAGAAGTGTTGGGGGTAAAGTCTCGAATGTAATTTCTTCCTGGTAGGAATTGGTTGGGTTGAATTATCGATAGCTGTTTGATAGTTATTTAGGAGTGAAGAGAAGACATTGCAACCTACACATGCGCCTTCGTTCCCTAGAAGGAAAGGACTAGATTGGGATTAGTCGTTGCCTACTAGGGGCTCTTACATACCCGGGCAACGCCGGGCTATGCTGCTAGTATATATTAGATTTGTGTTGCAACGTTCCTAATGTGAAATCGTATGGTGAGACAGATATCGTTGTAATTCAGGATAATCATATATATATATTTTTTGTCAAATAAACATGTGCACTATATATTCGTTCTTCACTTGTTCATTACTGTTCTTATTCTGACTCATGTTCATTGTCCAGAAATCCTTCGTCACACAACTGTGACCTCTTCAGCAACACTTTCCGTCTTCGTGTGTGCTCTTGCTCCACTTATTTCATTCTGTTCTTATATGATATGTATCCTTTGTGCGGATGCATTAGCATCTTTGTTTGTGTGTGTGCGTCATTGTTCTTAGTAGCTCTACGACCTCCCCCTCAGCCCCAGCTCCAGTTGTTGCTACTGCTGTCCTAGGACCCGAAATTTGGTACAGTTCCTGTACCTCTGTGTTTCTGTGTTTGCCCACGCTCCTGGTTGTTGTTGTTATTGCCGTTGTTGTCACTGATGTTGCTATTGTCATTGTTATTCGTATTTTTGATATTGTTGCGGCCATCTGTGAAGTTGTTGTATATATGTTTCTGTATGTTTATGGATTCGCTTCCTATGTTGTTTGAATCCGTGCCCTTTATATAGATCTTTTTTTATCTATCGCTATCATATTGTCGACAGCGATTTGCGTTGGACAAAACACATCGCTAAAATTGCTAAGAAGGCTGAGGGTGTTTTGGCATCACTCACCAAGTCCTTTGTGAGCCGCTCTCCGGCTATCTATCTGCGGCTTTATATAGCTATGGTACGACTTCACCTGGAATTTGCATCACCGGTGTGGAACCCCTAGCTTGTCCAGGATATTAATCGTCTGGAAGCCGTTCAGCGACTTACTTCCCTGGGCATAGACACATTGAAACTCCGACGTCTGGCAGCTGACTTGGCAGACACCCATAAAATTATTAACCATCTTACAAACAATAACTCTGAGCACCTTTTCAAACTCCACCTGTCTAACACCCGTGGACATGTTTACAAAGTCAGAAAACAGCACAGCTCCCATGACTTTCGGAATCATTTTTTCACACTAAGAGTTGCTGAAGCATGGAACAAACTGCCGGCATCAGTTGTTACTTGTCGGAGCACTGCATCCTTCAAAACTTCCATGCTTCCTGAGATTCGCCAATATTACACCTGATTTTCCCCCCTCCATACACACGCAAGCATGTATCTGACTCATACACTGTTCGCTTTCCAGACATTTGTACATTACTGCATATACTTTATATGCACTTTTGACAAGTTGTGGTGCACCTGAGCACTGTATACAATAATTTCATTATTATTATTATTATTATTATTATTATTATTATTATTATTATTATTATATTATTATTATTATTATTATTATTATTATTATTATTATTATAATATTTATCACAGGTATGTGATAAATATATTTATTTATCTATCTCCATTTTTTATATTTATCACAGGTATGTGCATATATGTCTATTGTGTGTGTATTACCCTGTTTGTATTTGTGTTTTATATATTTATTTTTTTCCTCTTTCTTCTCCTCCCTTCAGTCTTTAGTCGTCATGTTGTGTGGTGTGGTGGTGGATGTTACTGTTCCATTCGTGTTTTCTACAGAGGCTCGGTCTGTTTATTGATATGTGTGTAGCTTCTGTGATCTGTCTAAGTGTTGTGTCACTTCTATGTGTTGATAATACCTTAACCTCTATGCTATTAATCGGGCCTCTATGTTCTGCTTGAGCGTGTTGGTAGAGTACTGACGAGCCTTTCTCTTCTTTGAGCTCTTGCCAGTGTTCATCTATACGCTCCTCTATGCTGCGTGTGGGGAGGGGGCCGGTTGATTAGATCGACTCCAGTAAATAACTGGTACTTAATTTATTGACCCCGAAAGGACGAAAGGTAAAGTCGACCTCGGCAGAATTTGAACTCAGAACGTAAAGACAGACGGTGTAATCAGTAAATAGAAAAGTTGACAGGGAAAGATATTTCAAGATTATACCTTATATTTCGCTTTCGAAGTTTCTTGAGATGATCTAAACCAGCATTTTCCAACCCCTTTGATTATTATTTTATTCTGGTGGACCTCCATAGCCATTCGATGTTTAAAAACTAATTCTATAGGCACTTCTTTCAAAATTCTTATTTTGCTATTCACTCATTAACTTGTATAGGTTGAACTATGTGGAGAAAGAAATTTATCTGTTTCCTGCAATAAAAACATCAGAATCAAAGTTTTTCATGGACCTCTAAACTACAACTGTGGATCCCTGATATACGATTTGCCTAGCATGGATCCCCAAGGGTCACGTGCGTGCGTTCGTGTGTGTGTATCTGGAAGGTAAAGGAATAATCTGTATAATAAAGTAGCAAAAATAGGTAAGATGAAACTAGTTTCCATTAATGGTCAAGTTGGCGGTTAATAAATGAGGTCAGTAGTAAGTAAAGAACTTGGGTGTTCTTAGTTGAATGCTAATGAATAATTAAGGAAAGCGTGAACAAGGCCGAGGGTGTCTTGGCATCACTCAGCAAGACTTTTGTTAGCCGCTCTCCAGCCATCTATTTAAAACTGTATACAGCTATGGTACGACCACACTTGGAATTCGCATCATCAGTTTGGAACCCCTATCTTGCTCAGAACATTGACCTCCTGGAATCTGTCCAGAGACGTGCAACCAAACGCATACCCTCCATCAGACACCTACCATATTCTGAGCGCCTTGTTTCCCTGGGCATGGATTCACTGAAGCTCCGGCGTCTGGCGACGGACTTGGTAAACACCCACAAAGTTATCAACCACCTCACCAACAACACTGAACACCTTTTTGATCTCCATGTGTCTAACACACGTGGACATGCCTACAAAGTCAGAAAACAACACAGCTCCCATGACTTTCGGAAACATTTCTTCACGCTCAGAGTTGCTGAAGCATGGAATAAACTGCCTGCGTCAGTTGTTGTCTGCCATGACACTGCATCCTTTAAGGCCCTCATGCTTTCCGAAATCCACCGAAACTACACCTGATTATATATACACTTTAGATGAGTTGTAGTGCACCTGAGCACTGTACACAATTATTATTATTATTATTATTATTATTATTATTATTATTATTATTATTATTATTATTATTATTATTATTATTTATTATTACAGTTTTATATTCCCCTGCCATCTGTCTTAAACAAGCATGTGTTAATGTACACAGAGAAACATAATTACTAAGAGGAGATAACTCTCGATGATTTCAGTTCAGCTATGGTTTTTTTTTTTTTTGAATTTCCAAAACATTAACATGTTTAAATGACACGAGGAGTAAATTTATTGCATATTGCAACATTTTGTGAGTCAATGTGTAGCGGGCTGAAGTGAGATGTCATATCATGTTGATATGATGTAACCGACTACCAAATGTAGCGTGTAGATGTAACAGGTGCTTGTTTTGTGTGTGTGTGTGTGCGCGTGTGTGCGTGCTTGTTTCACTGTCTGTGTGTACGTGTGTGTTCTTGTTTGTGTGTATGTGTGTGTGTGCCTGCTTGCTTGTTCCTCTGTGTGTGTGCCTGTTCTGTTTTTAGAGGAACAAGCACGCACACACTCACAAACAAGCACGTACACACAAAGGAACAAACACGCACACACATACACATAGACAGAGGGACAAGCACGCACGCACACACACACAAAAAACAAGCACGTACACACACACACGGAGGAACAAGTACGCACGGACGTACAACCCATTAGCTTCCTCTTTCCGCTTCGATACGTTAACTGACAGGTGACAAGATAACACGTGTTCACAGAAATTACCGAGTAATTTGTTGACAAAATTCGAGTCAAAACGAAATTACGCCGAAGATTCTTGTGTTACCAGTAAACATCGAGAAATCAACACCAAGATAGGAGAAATATCATTCACATATACTTATTCGTTTGCCCGACATGTAGTTAGAGATACCGTAGTAATCGTAGTGATAGTGACAAAAAGGTTGGTTCGTTGGTTAGTAGTTGACAGTGTAGAAGTTGCTGTCAGTAGAGAGTGAAAGAGTAAGGAATGCACGGTGCTGATTAGGGAAATACTTCTTCGCGTCCCCACTCCATTTTCTCGCAAATTATTGTTTTTTAAAAAAAATTTTGCCAAAAACTCACGTTGTCGGATACGGAGATTCCGGAAAATTGCAAAAAATCGGAATTTTGAACTTTTTGCTACCCCTTTACTCCTCCCCAAATTTCTTCATTTTCCATTTTTAACCCTAAAACCCCAACCCTAACCCTAAGTAGAAAAAGTTTTGGAAATTTGTTTCAGAATCATAATCTCCATATTTTTCCGCTTATTTTGACAAAAAAAAAAGTGAAAAATAAATTTTATAAAAATTTTTAGAAAATGTTTTCAGAATCATAATCTCCGTATTTTTCTGCATATTTTGAAAGAAAAAAGTTTCTGAAAAAAGTTTAAAATGAAGAATTTGTTGGTGAGGGGTAATTTCAAAATGCCGATGTTGTCTCAGTTTTAGACGCAGCAAATGATTTTAGCTCAATTAGAGGCAATTGATTGGTCAAAATTCGAAAAATTAAACTACGTTAAACAAACAAATTGCAATTTTCTCAAGAAAGCCAAGAGAAAAAAATGTTTTATTTTGACACATTCTACCAGTATACGAAGTTTAAAAGTGTTTAGTTAACTAGAAACTGTGTTGAAAAGTGCCGTTCAAAAGGAAAAGATCCGATCGCTTCAGATAATGCTGAAAGAATTAAACTACAAGCCTTACATACCACGACTCATTCGTGGATTAATTGAAGATGATGGAGATCGTCGCACAATTCAAACTATCTGGAAGTGTAAATAGCCACAATTGCACTTACAGAGCTTCAAAGAATCCTCATCTAAGCAGAAAATTGAAACATTTTAATAATAAATTTCTGGATTGTTGGTTAATTGCCTTGTCTTAATTGTAATTGTAAGTAACTGTATAGTGACTTTATTGCCACCCTGTGTGTGTATATATATATATATATATATATATATATGGCGATCCTTCGGTATAAGTACACACGTGACTTTGTTTACATTTCTGAAGATAACAGAAACCCTTTCTCCCACCCCTAACCTCCATATATAAAAAAAAAACACTTTCTTGAAATGTATCCGGTACTTCCAGTACTTATACCGAAGTTATGCCATATATATATATATATATTATATATATATATATATATGTAAGACTGTATGTGTGTATATATATATGTGTGTGTATGTGTATATGTATGTATATATATTCAATTTTTTTTTTCTCCACATTGTATGTTTTGAAAATGATCGTTCTTTCCAGAACGTCTGTTATAATGCCTTGTGCAGGGGCCACTTTAATTTCAGTCCCCCTCTCTTGACAATAATTCTCTGTGCTCTCTTAAATTTTCGGCATTAATTTTCCTGGACCTGCTCTCGGTGGCTGCCGCGAAGCTCATCTCCTTTGTGCCACTTTGTGCTTCGCCAGTTGCAAGACTGGACACCTCCATGTTCCTCCTCACGTTCAACTTTGTTTTTTCCTCTTTTCTAGGTGAGTCTTTACTTGTACTAGGCTTTTGGGATTCATTCGTTTGGCATTTTCTTGTTTTGAACAACAATTCCCCCACACGCGGGGGAATTAACAGCAATTTGCTTTACAAAAAAGCAATTAAGTTTTTTTGGTTTTTTTTCAAATAAATATCAATAAGTTTAACAACAGCAACAATTCTTCACCTTCAATAGCACGACCAATAACACAACTAAACAGCACCAACCAAATGAATGTTCGAAGAAATTCCTTTTTTTATTGCCCACTAGGGGTCAACGAAGAGGGGCTACATACAGAACATGTGAGGACATATAACATATGAAGATGAATGATATGGGTTTGTACAAATGAAGATGAGACGGTCACCCCGGCCCCACTCCGGGGTGGTTACGTTTTTTCAATTAATTCAAAATGTTTCTATAATTTTTCTTTTTTTTTCTTCCTTTTAAAACGTTCATTGTTCATTCAGTTTTCGGTTTTTCCTAAAAGTTAATTCTCAATAATTTTTTCTACTTACCATTTCATGTCTTTCTTTATCTCGTCATATTCTATCACTGGCGTGCGGGGTTCATTTCTAACCTCCAGCCCCAGTAGATTCGCATCTGATGGAAATGCTTCTTTTAGTGTTTTATCAAAATACATCTCATGTCTTTATCATAACCTTCTGGTAATTTTACTTTTGTAATACCTTTCATTTTTGTAATTTTTCTTTCAATTTTTTTGATTTATGCAATATGTTACTAAGTATATTCTGTTTCTATATATGTTCTCACCCTGTTGTGCATTTTGTATGTCTTTGTATTTTTGTGCGTATATACGTCTGTGTGTCTGTATGTTTGTGTGTCTGTACGTTTGTGTTTTTGCTTTGTGATTCCGTTCTGCTTGTGATGTTTTTTTCCTTTTTTTTTGGTGAACCTATGGGTCTGTTGCTTCTGCTTGTTGTTGTTGCTGTCTTAATGGGCATGCTTCTTCCTGTGTCTTATGTTTCTTTTGCTGTAGTTCCTCCTTGGGCGGTGTATTCCTCCTTTCTCTCTTTCTTGTTCTTACGTCTGTAAACTTTGTGTCCTGTTTTTCGTCTCGGGTCTTTTGCTCTAATTCCATTGCGCATTCTTGTGCTTCCATCTCTGGGACCTCCTTCACTTATTGAGGACACCTTTTTTATGTGTCCCCTCTCCCCACAAAAATAGTAGGTAGGGAGCCTTCCATCCAATAATACTTCCAATTTTACCCCATTTGATAGTTCTATTGTCTCCAGTATTCCAGCATATTCTGTTTGGTTGATTCGAAAAAACATCTCCAGCCCATAACCCCATCATTTTATTTGTTGGGTCCGGGTTATCTGGAGAATGGTAATGCTCTAATCTCCTTCGTCTCCCACGTCAAGGATCGCCGCTATCAGCCACATGGGTTCCATTTCAGGCGGAATCCTGCCTACCCTAACTCTGGTAACGCGCTTACCCAGGTATGTAGGCAGGAGGGTCCACTCGTCCGAACGTAACGGCACAGCGGAGTACTCGCTTGCCTCCTTTTTGGAGGCGAAAGTGACCACCACTGTGCCTTACCTTCTACCTCTTGTGTAAAAGGTAATAACGTCTTTAATCTCTTGTAGGCACTTTTCTATCTCTTCCTGTATTGCCATTTCTATTTTTCTCTTGCTTCTCGAGAACATTCTGTATATAATCTCTTTCTTTTCCATTTCTTTCAATTCGTCTTCTGGTGGGGTCAACTTTATGTTAGACTCCTCTCTCAGTATCCTTTCTAGGTATGTTTTTATGAGCTCGTCTTTGAAATCTACTTCATATTACTTCAGTAAACTTGGGTCCACAGTTTTCTGTCTTCCCGTTACTGAAGCGTAACTCTTCGACTCCATTTGAGATGCCTTTCCACGTAAAAACCAATTACAGACACAAGCCAATCACTACGGATGGTGTCACACTGGTTAAATTATCTTCTTAACATTACTAATAAAGTTACTACGAATGTTCGACGAAATTTCCTATAATTTGGATTTCTCAAGTTTATTGAATTTTTAAAACTCCAATTTCTCGCAAATTTAAATATTCATTGCATTCACTGCGGAGTATTCCATTTTCAGTTGCAAAGCCTCTCACTTTCTCTTTAAAGTTTTAATTTGCTATTAACGTATACGTAATGTAAAAACGTTTATTGAATGAAGATTTTAAAAAATACTCATATAATTTTTGAATGCGGGATAACTGTGTGAAAAATCTAGAAAGTTGGGTAATTACTATTAGAAGACGAGAAGAAAAAACCAAAAAGTTACCGACAAGTACTCGAAACTTTCACCTTTTCAGTTTCTAAATACAACTTCAACAGTAACACACATACACACACACACACACACACAATACACACTCGCGCACACATATAGATACACATACACACAAATGAAAGGCAATGAATGTGTGTGTGTATGTGTGTGTGTGTGTGTGTGTGTGTGTGTGTACTGTTCACTGACAAAACTTCGTGCTGCATCACTTTTGTGAAATTTTGCCAGTGAACAGGTTGCGGTTTGAAAGCGACGAAATATTTTGACACAAATGAAGTTTTAATGTTGAAGTGAAACTAACGGTATTTGTGTTCTTGAACGGTTTTCAAACATCTTCCTCGCTGTTGGGCCAAATTTTTTTTGCACTTCAAAACCATGGGAAGAACATTTTCGGTAGAAAAAAATTTTTTAAATAGTTAAATATTATCAGAGTGGAAAGTGATTTAAGGGTGATTTGGCTGTTGCTTGTAACAAATCCAAAGACAACCCGCCTCGTTTCTTTATCACTCTGCAAAGCTTACATATGGGCCGCTGAATTGGAATCTCTATGTTGCTTTGAGAAGTGCTTAGCGATATTTCGTCTGTCTTTACGTACTGAGTTCAAATTCCGCCGAGGTCGACTTTTCCTTTCATCTTTTCGAGGTCGATAAATTAAGTACCAGTTGCGTACTGAGATCGATCTAATCGACTGCCCCTCTCCCCAAATTTCGGGCCTTGTGCCTAGAGTAGAAAATAATATTTTAATTTCTAAACAGAAACAATCAGGTGCAGCGAGTGAGGTTGCAAAAAATACATAATTTCTCAATTTTTTTAATAGCATATAAATGTATTTATGGAGAAAAATATCGAAAAACATGCGTGAGTGATAAATAAACGAGGAGCGCTGTCTTTGGATGTGCTACAAGAAACAGCCAAATCACCCTTAAATCACTCACTTTTCCCTCTGAAAATATTAACAATTGAAACAAAAAATTTTTTATCGAAAATGCTCTTCCCATGGTTTTGAAGTGCAAAAAACATTGGCCAAAATAGATCTGGAGTGGGATGATGAGGGGTGGGTTGTAAAAAAAAGAGTTTACAAAGCTTTTTTCGTTCAAAGATGCCTCAACCCCATCATTTCGAAGGCTGTGGTTTAAAAATGAGGAAAATCCCCGGAAAAATTTTCCCCATAAATTTCTTTATAATCGTCATCTTTGACGTTTGAAAGGGATTTGTATAAGTTATCATTAAAAGATACCCATATTCCTGAAAGTTATGAGGGGAAAAAAGTCAGATCGTGTGAATTTTCCGAAACTCCTCACTCCACACCCTCGGAAAAATTTTGTTGAACAGTATCCATTTTCTGGATGTTGTGAGGCAACAAAATTGGGGCGTATATATCTGTAGTAATGCCCTTTTATTTATATGATGTTTTCATTTCATGCTTATTTCATTCATTGATTGCAATGTTCTCTCTCCTCCTCTCTCTCTCACTCACTCACTGCAAAGCTTACAGATGGGCTACTGAACTGTAATCTCTATGTTGCTTTGCGGGAAAGGTAAAATTTGACAAATTGCTTATCCCTTGTTGTTATATATATATAATGTATTGAGTATTAAAGGAAGTAGTGAGTACTTAGTATGAAAGATTAAGAAAATGAGAGAGACTGAAAAAACGTGTTAACGATACGAGATACTTTATTAGACTGCCGTTGTTGTACAAGGTATTTGTTGTGGCGGGAAACTTACTGAATGTCCTTGTATCAAGGGAGACAATGGGCAACGTTGATTGTTCATGTTTGTTGTGATGATTACATAACATCTTCCCTTTTTTTTTATTATCATCTGTATCTACAGGGAATAATTATTCGTCGTCCACTTTTTGTAGTTTTATTATTTTGTAGTGTTGAATTCTGTAGTTGTGCTGTTTTTGTTTTTTCATGCGTGTTTGTTGACTTTGGAAATATATTTTCATAATCTAATTCTTCTGTTATGCGAACGTGTTCGTTTGTTTTAAGAATATGTTGTCTATTTCGTTTGACTGTATTACCTTCCTCTGTTATTACTAAGTATGAACGAGGTTGCTCTAGTTTTTTAAATTATTTTGACCCTTCTAAACCAATTGTTGTTAAACTTAATTCTAACCGTGTCGTGTGGTTTTAACTCTGGGAGTTCTGTTGTAATGTTTGATTTCTTCTTTCGTGAGGCCTGATACCAATTTTGTCGTGTAGTATGTTTGGGAGATTTGTTCGCAATGTTCTATTCATTATTTGATTTGCAGGGGATGGTGCACCATTTTGTAATTTAGTCGTGCGTAATGCTAAGAGCGCTAACTGAGGTTCTTCGCCACTTTTGAATGCCTTTTTTAGCGTCTTTTTTATTGTCTGTATATTTCTCTCAACCATGCCATTCGCTTGATGATAATGCGGGCTTGTCTTCGTGTGATGAAAATGCCAATTTTTTGCAAATGTTTTGAATTCAGCCGAATTGAATTCTGGACCGTTGTCACTTACAACTGTTTGCGGAATTCCGAATTTAGCAAAAGTTTCTTTTAATTTTTTGATTACGGTTTTTGACTGGCAATCATTTATTTCGTGTAGATCAAAAAATCTTGTTGTATAGTCAACAATTGTGACATACGAATTTCCAGACAGGTGAAATACGTCTGTACCCACTTTGGTCCATGGTGTAGTAGGTATTTCATGATTTATTAGTGGTTCGGCTGATTGTTGGTTTTTGTAGTCGATGCAGTATGAGCATGTGTTAATCATGTCTTTGATTTGAGCGTTAATGCCAGGCCAGTATATACATTCCTTCGCTCTCTCTATGCATTTTTCGATACCCATGTGTCCGGTATGTATTTACTGTAGAGCTTCTCTACGTAATGACTTAGGTACAATTATTCTTGAACCTTTTAGAACGAGACCATTGACGATTGATATTTCATCACGAACGGAGACGAATGGGTTGATGTTTATTGGTATTTTGTCTTTTGGGGGCCATTCTGTTCTTGTATATGTGATGAGTGTCTGTAGTGACAGGTCGTCTGCAGTGGCTTCTTTATACTCGTTTAATTTAGTGTCGGTTATGGGGTAATTTTTTATTACTGCATGTATGTGCGATTTCATTTCTTCGTCGGGTGAGTCGAAATCCAGAGTGGAATGGATGTCTCGGCCTTTGGAACCGATGCAAGTTAAAAACATTGAAGTTTTTACTTTGTCTGGCTTCATGTCACTTTCTGTTGCTATCAAAAAGAGATTGAATTCTTTTTTCCACTTTTTCCATGCTGCGGCTAGATTTTCCTGATTAAAGAATAGGTCATTTGGATGCGGTAAATTTTCCATTTCGTCTTTGAAGTATGATTTCAACTTCTTTTTTCTTTTGGTTTCTGTATTTTGGGTTCTTTTAGTATTCTGACACCATGTTGTTGTTATATATATATAATGTATTGAGTATTAAAGGAAGTAGTGAGTACTTAGTATGAAAGATTAAGAAAATGAGAGAGACTGAAAAAACGTGTTAACGATACGAGATACTTTATTAGACTGCCGTTGTTGTACAAGGTATTTGTTGTGGCGGGAAACTTACTGAATGTCCTTGTATCAAGGGAGACAATGGGCAACGTTGATTGTTCATGTTTGTTGTGATGATTACTTAACATCCCTCTGTTGTGATGTTTTATTAAAAAAGAGAGATTATGACGGTGATAAAATAATGAAAGCAATATTTACTAAGCGAGTGAGCACTATTATACAAAGAAATAATTAGACGTAAAATATAAAAATTATTAGAACTGGGAATCAAATAAAATATTATCAAGGGGCTAGCAGAAAACTACCCGGAGGGCGGTCTTTCTGCTAGTATATATAACAAATTGAAAAAGGGTGGCTTATTAGCAATTAGAATCTATAAAGGCAAAATTAAAAGAGATCACAAAAGTGACAGATGGTACTGACTAGCACCCCTTTTGCTAAAAATAAGAGTTAAAATAACTCAAAGCCACAAAAGCACTGAAGGGATAAAGGGAGGTTAGTTCCCAGCGTACATAGCCAAATCGCGATTTCGGATTTTGATGTAGATCATCTTAATCCTCATCAGCGGCTCAGATACAAAAGTTCGCTTCACAACCACTTGGGCAAATGTCTTCTACTATAGCTCTGGTCCCATCAATATCAGCAACTATTTGGTATCCGTCGTGTGTGTGTGTATATATATATATATATATATATATATATAATATATATATATATATATATATTATATATATATATATATAATATATATATATATACACATACGGTATACAGAAACTATAGGCGCATGTTTAAAGGCCGTGTGGTAAGAAGTTTCCTTCCCATTTACATGTTTCGGGGTTCAGTCACATTGTTTTCTTCTATTACCTCGGGCTGTGGATTTGGTTGTTGAAAATTGAAAGAAGCCTGTAGTGTGTGTGTGTGTGTGTGTGTGTGTGTGTGTGTGTGTGTGTGTGTGTGTGTGTGTGTGTGTGTGTGTGTGTGTGTGTGTGTGCTGAAGCACCAGTATGCAACCCTAGTATTTAAATCCACAGAAGAATACACTTCGAACGAGCCTAGGCATCTGACATTCTAACACCGTTAATCCTGGTATCATAGCGAAAAGGTGGGGTGAGAGGTAAAGTAGTCTTTGGTAGAACTTGAACTCAGTATGCCGTAAGTTGGAACAAATACTAACAAGACATTAATACCATATTGTTACCGAACCATCTTGGTTGGCGGGATCTTTTCCTTTTGAACGGCAGACAATTTCTAGTTAACTAAACACTTTAAAACTTCGTATACTGGTAGAATGTGTCAAAATAAAACATTTTTTTCTCTTGGCTTTCTTGAGAAAATTGTAATTTGTTTGTTTAACATAGTTTAATTTTTCGAACTTTAACCAATCCTATGCTCTCTTTTGAGCTAAAATCATTGCTGCGTCTAAAACTGAGACAACATCCTGCAACTAACCCTAAACCTCCCCCTAACCCTAATTCTTTTTTCTTAATTGTTAAATTAATTTAATTGTTATGCGTGTAAAAAAAAACTAAAGCAATGGAAAATAATTTAAACAATTAACAAACAAAATAATTCTATAATTTTATACACACGCTTTCCGTAACACACGCTTTCCGTATATGTACGGAAAGCGTGTGTATAAAATTATAGAATTATTTTGTTTGTTAATTGTTTAAATTATTTTCCATTGCTTTAGTTTTTTTTTACACGCATAACAATTAAATTAATTTAACAATTAAGAAAAAAGAATTAGGGTTAGGGGGAGGTTTAGAATTAGTTACAGGATGTTGTCTCAGTTTTAGACGCAGCAAATGATTTTAGTTCAATGGATGTAATCGATTGGTTAAAATTGCCGAAATGCTCGGATTTTCAGACGGAATATCTTACAAACTATAGCATTTTCTCAATAAAACCAAGAGAAAATGATGTTTTATAAACACATTCTACCAGTATACGAAGTTTAAAACTTTTTAGTTACCTAGAAATTATGTTACAAACTGCCGTTCAAAAGGAAAAGATCCGGTTGGCGAATGTTATGAGACGATTTCGTTTAGCAGTTTGGACACTAGCGATTTAGCACGGTTGACAGGACATTCAGCCTGTTTTAGCCGCAGTACTTTCTGGCACTGGAGGCAAACATACACACGCTCACACACACACACATAGAAATAGACACGTACATCGAAAGAGTGAATGAGAGAGAGAGAGAGAGGGGGGGTGAAGGGAAAGAAGAAGAAGAAGAAGAAGTAGAAGAAGAGACAAAATAAATATGTCAGCGTCAAATAAAAGACGTCAAATTGGTGACAGCAAAATGGTTGTGCGAAAATGCCTCACATCTTTCAAGTATTATAAATACCGACGTCACTATATAAGCAGTGTCACTAAATTTTGCTTAGATCAAAGGTGTAACTTGTGATTTTGCAAGAATCCAGGAAATACCGGCCACCAAGAGACCTAATATAATGCCTTGTATGTCTTTAGCGAAGTTTTTTAATGCCACCTTCCGCTTTATTCTTCATCTTTCAGGGTTTTCTAATGAAATTTTTACCAAAGGTTTATGTCAGGTATTAGCGACATTGATTTTCCCAATTCCATGTATGGAGTATGCAAAGATCATAAACCCTCCTCCTCAACAGTAAACATCCGTATAAGTAGAAAAAGCAGATAAATACAAGTAGGTTGGATTAGCGTATTTATAGGGAGTACAAATAAGCAAATAAAATGAGCATGCCTTTTTGTTTATTTATAATGCATATAAATAATTTGATTAAACCTTCTTGTGTTTTATTGTTTTTAACTTCCATACCCGATCGATCAAAATCGCTCTTATAGTCAACTTCCAACATCAGAGTCACCTACACGGGTTGAAAAAGTTGCAAGTTTTCATTTATGTTAAAGAACTTAATTGCTGAACAGCCAACGATTCCACACTTGGTTTAGTCTTCTTCAACACCACACACACGCACTAGAATAGCTGGGGTGGGTGGGGGTGTCTGCTGTAGGCAATACGTGTTTTTTGAGGGGTCCGGGGCGGCACACACTCTAGCTACGCTACTGCACACACGTACACATTATATATCCATCTTCATGTGTGTGTGTGTGTGTACGGGCGCGCGTATGTATACAAGCCTCTTTCAGTTTCCTTCTACCAAATGCACTCACTCGGCTTAGGTGTACAGTAGAAGGCACTTGCCCAAGCTTCCACGCTAAATGAAATTTTCTTCCTGTACGAAACGATCCACGGTCGACTATAAATCACATTCTCATTGCTATAATCTATTATTTTGATTTCTCCTTTTGTAAAACTTCGATTACCATCAAATACTCTAAATTTACTGATGGAGGGCAGTTAACTCCGTTCAGTTATTCATTATTTATCGCATATACATTAACAGATGGCGCTACATACAACTTTGCCCGAGAAGCGACATCTGAGATTTATTGCAAGTTGTCTGCTCAATCATTTACTTGTATTCTCCTGCGCAATCGATTAAACTTGATTGATCTCTGCAATCGATATTCTGCCAATCGTTATTACATACTAGCAATATAAAGTCCTTTGTATTGCATACTACTAGCAGCACACAATTTATATAGCGATCTAAGTATTCCCTTATGCAGTTGTGTGTTGTTAGTAGCTTGTAGTTATGGATTAAGGTGTACGTGTGTAGAAACTTCTCTTGTGCAAGAGTATGCATACATACATATACATACCTGTACATTTTAAACATTGTGTGTGTGTGTGTGCTTGTGGGTGCACGTATTTATGTGTGTGTGTGTGTAGTGGCTTTATGTAAATATAACTGCTGTCACAGAAAAACTTATTTTACCGTAAAAAAAAGTGCTGTTAAGTGAAATTTGGCGGTCGAAGATCGAATCCGCGCCATGCCTGCATGAAGACACTACATATATGATGAAATAATGTATTTGACTCATAAAAGTATTAGTTGAATGGATCTTTTCGGTTTGAACGGCAGTTTTTTCTAGAGGTGTCATATGAAATTGTCACCCATAATTATGACCCTAGTATCGATCTATTGCATTTCAATCTGTTTTAGGGTTAGGGTTAGAGGTGGGGGGAAGGGTATCTTTTTCTTAATAAACCCAATCTGTTTCTTAAACGAGGGACATATTCATACGGCACAGAATGTTTTCACCTCAAATAGACGTCATTGATTGGTTGAAATTGCAGAAATTGAAGAAAAAAAGCAACAAATATCTTACAAACCATAAGAATTTTCTCAATAAAGTCAAGAGAAAAAGATGTTTTATAAACACATTCTACCAGTATACGAAGTTTAAAAGTGTTTAGTTAATTGGAAATTATTTTTAAAAAACTGCCGTTCAAACCGAAAAGATCCAGTGAAAATTAATTTCGATCGTGTTTTGTTTTGGAAAAGTTTTATAAGACTTACACTTTCATTAAAGCAGTATCTATGGAAGATCGGTGGAATTATCTATATATATAAAACTCTAGTTGTGTGAGTGTCTGTCCCCTTTGATTTAGATTCCTAATTACTCCCACATTTTGCGGTGCAGTTTAACCAAATTCGGGTATCTTATAGTCGTGATTCATATCGAGCCCGTCTGAGTATTAGCGCGCGTCTACGATGAGTCTACGATTTTAAAAATAATTTAACATCATTTTTTATTCCATTTTAATGCATAATTTTTCGTGTGTCGATGGCGGCGGAGTTGGCGTCCACGCTCACACCTGCAGCTGTGGGGAAGGGAGTGTAAGGAAATCAACGTCGTAATGCGTTGTCAAGGAGACCAGCGTTCTTTTAGAACAACGACTTCATGGCTTGAAGACACCAAAACAGAAATGGCTAAGAAAGCGTCTACGATGAGTCTACGATTTAAAAAAAATTTACCATCATTTTTTTCCATTTTAATGCATTTTTTCGCTATTATATAAGGGAAGTAACTCTCTAAAAATGTCTACGATGAGTCAACGATTTAAAAAAAAATTACCATCATTTTTTATTCCATTTTTAATGCATTTTTTGCTATTTTTTTGCTATAACTCACTAAAAATGCTTATATAGTTATTTCCCTTACAAACCCGAGCAACGCCGGGCGATACTGCTAGTTATTTATATGAACTTAAAGATTGATCGCAATTTAGCATATAATTTAGTTATTGCAGTTTACCGATACAGTGTACATATACCAATACAATGTACATTAGTTTATGTCTCTTGTAGTTTTAGTAAAGTTAGTTTTTAATCCTGCCTATATATTGATTGATTGAAATAATGTGATTATTAAGTTTTTACTTTTACATTACACTACGGAAGATGGTAGAGATTATGATTTTGTATGACTTAATGGAGTTGTCGCTGTTTAGTTACGTATTTAGGAATGGTTTATAGTTTACTTACGGAATATTTTTATCGATACGGTTGTACATTGGTTTGTTTGTTCCCAAACACCACTTATTTTAGTGCTGTTGACACCACCGGATTGAATGGTACTGGCCAGGTGTCGAAACCATAATGATATCCTTGGAGGTATGTTGGATTGTTGGTATGACTGTTTTTGTATATGTCGATTAGTATTATTGGATTGTTAGTATGGCTGTGGAATAGTATTATAACACATCCTTTTGATATATAGGCGTTAGGAGTGGCTGTGTGGTAAGTAGCTTGCTTACCAACCACATGGCTCCGGGTTCAGTCTCTGGCACCTTGGATAAGTGTCTTCTACTATAGCCTCAGGCCGACCAAAGCCTTGTCAGTGGATTTGGTAGACGGAAACTGAAAGAAGCCCGTCGTATATATGTATATATATATGTGTGTGTATGTATGTATGTGTATGTGTGTCTGTGTTTGTCCCCCCAACATCGCTTGACAACCGATGCTGGTGTGTTTACGTCCCCGTAATTTAGCGGTTCGGCAAAAGAGATCGATAGGATAAGTCCTGGGGTCGATTTGCTCGACTAAAGGCGGTGCTCCAGCATGGCCACACTCAAATGACTGAAACAAGTAAAAGAGTATATATATATTATATATTTTTTTCAAAATGTGACCTCGTGTGTACCGTTGGCGATTTTTTTCCCTCTGTCTTCCCTTCTCTGGATCTTTCCTTCTCCTATGTTTCCGACGAAGAGCTCCGCTCGAAACGTTAAACCCTCCTTCTTTCCTGAGCGTCCAATAATACTATATTTGTTCCACGTCCTCGCGTTGTTGTTTTTTTTTTTGTGCTTTCTTGTTTGGATTAACTAACTATATATATATATATATATATATATATATATATATATATATATATATATATATATATATATATATATATATGTATAATTAAATATATATACTATATGAAAACAATATTGTACTAAATATATTGGGTCATCCCATGAATAATGTGGCTTTTTTTATATACTTCTTTTATTTTTCAATAAATTAAGATAAATACATTTTTTAAAAATCTAAAATATATTCTCCTTCACTAGACCTAGTTGGTTTGGCTGCCAGCATCAATTACTGTTCGAATTGATTCAGTGTAATGATATACTTTTATAGGCTAATGATTGACGTGAAAATCATTTTCGCTATAAATCAATAAATAAAGAGTTATTAGCAATCAAAGTTTGAAAAATTTGGGTAATTTTAGCCAATCGTAAGCCACAGACACATCCATGCTTGTTTACATAGTAACAAGCCAAACATGAGAACGCTTTTGTCAGCGAGAAAGCACGTGTGATGACAAATATATTCTACGCGATGCCAGGGGTGTTTACGCTATGTTCTGTTGCTTGTGTCTATCTGTTGTTTGTACCCTGGTAGTGAGATGTGCAAAAAATAACATCTAAATCGCCCTTAAATTACATCCCCATCATTAAAAAATTTCATTTTGCATAATCGTATCAATACCTGTGTTTAGGGTAAAAAAGTCATGAGGGGTTATATGTCGTACGTTAAGCAGAATTTGATTCATTTACAGTTTTGTAGTGGATCTTGCATGCATGAAGTGGATTCGATCCACCACAGCCAAATTTAAATTAACACTGCTACAGAACTTTTCCCACGGTGGAACAATGGTTTTTCTCTCACAGCAGTTTTACATTTTCCAGATGCCTTTAGCTAGGCCAAAATAATGTCTTCGCTACTTGACCCTTTCTAACATCTTCTACTTCACCAAAAGCTAGAATAGAGATAACAAGACCACCAACTAAATCTATTGTTCTCAATGATATATCTATCCTTCTGGATAGTTATATAAGCCAACACAACCCAAGCAAAAATCAGTTCGTTACAGTCGTGACGACTCAACGGAGTTAGTCACTTGTCGAAAACTGAATGAAGCAGCTCGTGACGACACAATTAGTTAAGGAAAGGACTGTTAGAATATAATGGTCAGCGAGAGAAATGAAAATTCTTGTCAGCAGCTGTGAGACAACACCATACAATTCTCTCTAGCTCTAATACTGTCCCTTACAACGTAATTCTATTTCTCTCGGTAATTACTACTACTAAACAATGAAGAGGACACATACACAAACTTTACTTCGCATGCTAATGGATTTATCACAACCTGCTCGTCGAGGTTAGGTACTGTAACGTAACGGTAAATAAATACTTTCTTAAAACTTCATGCATTGTTCCATCTTTCACATCCTACAGTATGCTGTCATAACAACAAAAAAATTATCGTTGCATCTGCTGACCACAACATATCATAATATTGTTTACCAATGCATTTCTGCCGTTACAATTTCATACAAAAACGCGCGCTATTTTCAGAGTGTTGACAACACGTGCAGTCACGCACAAAATGACAGCTTCCAAATTCTGTTTCCTGACTGGGTGAAAACGATCAAACTTTAAACCTCTATAACTTTCTAAAAACATTCTAAAATGGTATGGGTTTTCAGTCAGTTGTGGTCTGTAAACTGATTCCTCGGGTTAGGAAAGACTTTATTCATTAGTTACTTTAAATCAGGTACCATATGTCCAAAAGCAACTTTACCCGGCCATCCTTCTCGCCAACCGAAGTGCCATCACCGATGTCCAACAGTTGCTTTGAAAAGTTTCTGTCTGCATCATCACCGCTGAGCTGCACTCTCATGCTGGTTGTGAGTCTCAGCTTTTGCACACTACTCCATAAGTAGGACGACTTTATAGTGGAATTTACCTCGTCAGCTCTTGTCCCCTTTGGAACCACGGGAAGGGTTTGTTTAAAGTCACCTGGAAGTAAAACTGTGGCACCTCCTATAAGCCTGATCTTGTGTCTCAGATCCTGAAGGGCCATGTCAAGAGCGTCAAAGGAAACCTTATGGCTCATTGTCACCTCATCCCAGATAATCAACCTGCATTCACCCAAGAGTTTGCCTTCTATAGAACCACGACTAATGTTGCAGTTTGCCTTCTCTTTATTGGACAGGTCCAAAGGGAGTTTGATGCACGAATGAGCTGTGTGGCCACCACTTAGCAGAGTTGCAGCTATTCCACTTGACGCCACTGCTATGGCAATGTTTCATTTGACGCAGTTTATCCAGAAGTTTGATGACAAATATCTTGTCAGTTCCACCTGGAGTATCCAGCAAGAAAAGACTTCCTCTTTCACTTTCAATGCTTGAAATAATAGTCTTATAAACACCCAGTTGGTCCTCTATCAGTTTGTGTTCGTTATCAGCTATTTACGCCGTCATTTCCTCGATGTCATAGCTGATTTCTCGCAGGTACTCAATCGTGAGATTGTTTGCTGCCTGCTCCGGTTGAGGAAAACCAAATGTGGCAATGCCTTGACTTCCCATACCTTGCACTCAGATGTACAAGTCAAGTAGTGCCTCATTGTAAATGGCATTATTGAATGTGGCAATTTCCATTGAGTTTTGCCTTTCAATCCTTCCTAGGATGTTCTCTGCCATGCTGGTTTTGTTGGTCGCCCAAAGCTTGAGAGGTTCACCCAAACCGCATGTCATCATGATAGAAAATAGCTGGTACAGTTGACTTGGTGCTCTGCTGACTGTTGCCTCCTCCAGTGTCTGATCCCAGTGAGCATTGACCTCCAGTAATCCATGTTTGACGCAGGCTTCTCTGTAGGTCGTGCAAACTTCCTCATTGTGTCTTCGAAAGTCTGTGAATGATGTAGTACCTCTGACAGTGTGCAACAGTAGACGCTGAAAGAAGCACTCCTACTGATTAGAATGCACAGTAGTGTACACTCGTCCGATGGCCCCACTTCTGAGGACAGCATCTTCTTCCCAGCCCACAACGTGAGCCCCTTGCTTGTGTCTGTTCCATCTATTGTATGCTCAGGTATAGTACACGGAAACTTCAACATACAACAGTGTTCAGGCGAACATATCACACTCGCATAATTTGAAGAAAGCTGTCAAAGTGGTTTCTGATGTGACACACTTGCGTATGCCTTTGCCGTTCTTTTCGTGCGCGCACAGGTCGAGAACTCAGCGCAATGGCATGGCGACCTTGTATTTCAAAGCTATTGAGGGGGAGAAGGAGCGCCATTACGCATACTGAAACTTGTCTTTGTTTTAGAGTACATCTTCAGAAAACATCGACACAACTATCAATATGAATTAAGTGTACCAACATGTAAACAGCGTGAGACAGTTAAGAGGACAGTGCGGATGACCGTTGGGTGGAAAAGAAAACGAAAGGATTTTAAATGGATTATTTCCCTTGGCCTTTAAAGAAAAGTAAAGGGCACATCTTAAGAAAACATTAACACAGCTATTAATGTAATTTAAGGTGCTCGTACATATAAACAACGTATGATCTTTATGATGACAGAACATTTGTCTAAAAGCAGGAAAGTTCTTCGTGCAGCGACTGACAATTGGCTGAAGTGGTCATTCATGGTATATTCGTGAATAAATCACTAACGGAAATAAGTGAGTTTGTTGTTGAGGAAAATGCTGTTTACTTGTTTAAGGGTTGTTCTGGGTAAAGTGCGAAAATAATCGTAACAGTTGAAATGCTAAAAAACGAATATAACTTGATTTATAAAGAAAAATGAATGGGTTATTTCCCTTTAGCCGTTAAAGAAAAATACACGGGTTATATCCGCAGCCCTTCTAGGGAACGTAGTCGTCCAATTATAGATTTTTATTAAATTGCAATGAGTCTCATAACAAACTGGATGTTTACATATTTGCAAAATTTCACGAAGATTCATTAACGAGTGCAGACGGCAACTTGACACAGACTGCCGTTCATATATCTATATTTATATATGCATACATGTATATACATTTCCTGGTGTCAGATGCTGTGCCACCAACTTTAGTGTGACTGGTTTTTGTATCACAATCACTTCCTGGCCATATATAATGTATACATGTAGATACACACACAAACACATATGATGATGATCATCATCATATAATGCTGTTTTCCATGCTGGCATGAGTTGGATGGTTTGTCAGGAGTTGCTAAGGCCAGGGACTGCAGCAAGCTCCATGGGGTTTGGCATAGTTTTTATGGCTTGATGCCCTTAATGCCAACCACTTTACAGTGTACCAGGTGCTTTTCATGTGGCACCAGCACCAGTATCTATTCTGCTGTGGTGGACACGCTTCTTGAGTACAGCAATGCAGCACATATCTTTTGTCGTCACCTCTTTAAGGTTCAGCATTTTGAGACTGGCCTTCAGTACTTTGTCTCACGTCTTCCCTGGTCTCCCTCATCTATGAGTTCCATCCACTTTAAGTGATCAGAACTTTTGTATGCAACTGTCTACATCCATATGCATCATATGACCACACCAGCACAGTCTTCTCTCTTGCACACTACATCTAATTCCTCTTGTGCCTAAATTTTCTCTCAATGCCTTAGCACTCTGTCACAC
The DNA here is from genome assembly GCF_006345805.1 of Octopus sinensis. Taxonomy (NCBI): domain Eukaryota; kingdom Metazoa; phylum Mollusca; class Cephalopoda; order Octopoda; family Octopodidae; genus Octopus; species Octopus sinensis. The sequence continues at coordinate 142,574,113 of NC_042998.1, read as the reverse complement.
ATGTACACTAAAATTGCTCATCCAGTGGAACATATTAGATACATTTCTCTCTAACCTGCACATGTCCTTTGCTTTCAGGTCTCATGTCTTACTGCCACGTAGCATTGCTGTTCATATACATGAATCATACAAGCTTCCTTTCACTCTAAATTTTCTTCATCCTGTTTGTATTCTAGTGATTACACTTTCTGTACATCCTGCCCCATTGCTAATTAAGTCCCCAAGATAGTAGATACTGTCCATTACTTCTAAAGAGCCACTGTTATTTGAGAAAGTTGATTTCTCAAGTAATTGTTTTTATGGCTCCAGTGCATCTTCCACATACACTTTCTCTGATAACCTTCCTACATCTTATTATGTCCTTAACATGCAGAGTATACCATGAAGAATTCCTGCTTCTTTCCTAAATATCAAGCAAGGCCTTTTACCTGATGGGAGTAGGATTTTGTTGGTTTTCTTGTTTACTAGAACCTTTGCTTCTGTTAATCTTAAGGCCCTTTGATTCCAGATTTTGCTTCCACACCTGGATCTTTCCTAGTTCTGTAACAGAATCTGCTGAGAGCAAGGGCGTGCATATATCTATCTATGCTTATATATATGCACATTTAACTGTAATTAGGTACATATAAATATGTAATGTCTATATAAAACTGAGAATGAGTGTCTGTGTGTGTTCATCACTAAAACTCTAGAAGTACCCAACCAATTTCATTCCAATTTTACCCATACACTACTTAGGGTCCATGGAGTGTCATGGGTCAAAAATATTTTCAACTTCTTGTCGAATGCAAACCCGGAGCAATCTCTTAGACTCTATTAATATATATATATATATATATATATATATATATATATATATATAGAATATAAGGATAAAAACCACGTTAATGATTTTTATCAGGTAGTCAGCATGCTATAAAACTTTATAGCAGTTAAAGCTGGCCATCTTTTCTATTGCAGATGTTACACGGACATGTGTAAGAAAATTGTGTTAACAAGCAATGTAGCTGTTATTTCTAGTTTATTTAAGCAACGCAATTTTAATCGCCTGTGTTTAATCTCAGGTTAGCTTCTAATCCAATGGGTTCCAACCATTTTGTGATCGCGTACCACTTCGATGTTTCGTACAGAAAAACTCAAATGAACTAGCAACAAAGAACACAACTCAGGTTTAATGCGAGGGCTGAATGTTTCTTCCCCACCAGCTGGTCAGTGCAGGGCATAACCTTGCTCACAGCGCATATTACCCCGAAAGTGCTCCGTACCAAAGGCTGGGAACCACTGTTCTAACACGACACCACCACTCATGACTGTCCTTAAAGAAACAGTGGGCTGTGGGCCGATTGGTCACAAGTTTAAGATTTGGCATTCAAATGTAATTTTCTATTTTGAAAAATTGATTCAGAGAAAGTTACAGAGGCAACTGGGTCTTATCTGATATTTGATCGTTCGACAGTAGTCAAATCTCATCGGTCACTCACAAATCACCGAGTTTGACATCCATTTTACACGCTCGACTTCACGGTTGTCTCCCTTCTATAAACAAGCTTCATCTCAAAACCGATTATTTTCACAGGTGAACAAGAACCGGTAGACTTATTTCGAACTCCTGATGATAAAATCGAGAAGTACAATCGAGTATCCCTAATGTATGTTTCAATATACTGTATTTAATGACATTAAAACGCATCTTTCCCCATCCACCAAAAATCACCTCGTATCCTAAATGCAAAACTTAACACCTATATTACGTGCTTCAAAACAGAAGTCCCACACACCATGGAAAAGAAAAAGCCACAGAAGGACCAGAAGCAAATTTATTAGGTCTGGTTTAAGAATCCATATTTCTGGATAGGAATAATGAAATAAAATTAAGGAAACAATAAAAACCTTTTCTCTTCCTCATTGAGATAAGGAACTTAAACTGTACAAAAATTTTCGGTCAGATACTATAAATAACAGCGAAGACAATAATTAAAAAAAAAAAGAAAACATTTGGGTTTAATCTGAAAATCTCAGCTTTATATATCTTTATAAAAACTATTCTTTTTTAATCAAGCAAGGGAGCTTGAGAAATTCTCATTAGTCCAGGTGGATTAATGATCAAAATGAATATTTACAGACGATGTTTGAAATGTTAATGATTGGGGGCAGTAAACTAGCGATGGAGGTGTGCTTGATAAAAAGGGTTATAGCAAGACAATTCCTTAATTAGATATCTACAAGTGCTTTGTATTAAATGTTTTAGGTCTTTCTTGTGCATGTTCGTTTAAAATTATTTCTCTTGATATTCCAGTCAACGTAAACAAGTACTGATGGTCTGCCCCGACATCTGAAGTTCCTTGGCGATGACCCTCATCGTTATTTTGAACATGGATGAATTCCAATGTCCTTTTCGTGTCCGAGCGTTTAAAACACTACTGCCAACGGCCTTAATTGCATTCAAACTTTGTAAATCGCCGTACTCTGCATGTATAGTAATGACCGCTTATCTACTTAATTGTTAGCAAACTCGGAGAAAATAGAAATGGTGTTTGATGAATGGCATGACAAAAATTATCTATTTCAGCTAAGTAGATATTTACAAGACTTCTGTAATAATAACATTCTAAAAGCTTTTCGTAAGTTCGTTCATATTCCCCCGACACAGTCCTATTCCTTTTGTCAATATTCAGAGATTGTAACGGGTGATTTGGTTTTAATTCGAAACAACGCAAGAACTGAAACGACCACAAATCCGTCTGAATTGAACTTGCATCTCTTCTTCGATCTACCAATGTTTATAAATAGAGCTCACGATATGCATTAAACGAGTGATTGCACTAGACATAAATACAGAGGCGCATCACCTTGGTTATTCAATACTACGGCGACAATATTAATTTCCTTCTCATTCCTGGTAACAAAAATTCTTTCGGAAACTCGATATTTGGTATTTGTTTGAATTATGTCAAAAAAATTGTACAATATAGATTTGTTATCAGTCAAGGTAATATATTAACCGATTTGTTATCAGTCAAGGTAATAGATGGTTGTTATATTGTAATTTGGATATTTTCATGACTAGTCTGTTTGATATTTTCCTAAAATACATACCATATTAAACGATATTCCACATAAATATAAAATCCTAAATACACAAATTTTATTACCTAAATGCACACCTCGCTTACTTTTTCTTCGTCCCGGCCTTCTTCGTAACGAGCAACTTTACCTCCATCGGATCCTTGGGCGGGTACCTCGATGTTGTCTCTCATAGCGGCTCTCTTTGCCTTCGTTAAGCGGTTTTCTTTAGCTGCTACGTTTTGTTCCTTGCGGTCCTTGTACGCGTAGTCGCGAAGGTCCTCACTCAAGGCCAGCTTCATGGTAGCAACTCCAACACCCATCTCTCTCGCCAAAGCCCGAATTCCCTTGCTAGGATCTTCTTTCACCTTGTCCCGCAGCTGTTGAATGAATTCGGACGTGCGCACGGTGTCAGAACGCCTGGCGTGTCCTTTCCTGCTGGCCACTGCTTCGTAGTCACCATTACAGCTCTCCATGTCACGTCGTACAGTCTTTACAGTGTTCAGCGAGCACTGTGCAGTAGTCATGATGTTGGCATTTTCATACCCAGCGCGAATCATCATCATACAGGTAACTCTTTTCCAATATTCAGATGGCTTCCAGTCTGCCATGTCAAATAACTTTTTAACTATCACTTCAACGGAGTTGACAATTCATCAAGATGTTCCTGAAAAAGGAGACATGAAGAAGAAAAAAGTCATTAAAATTAGCCCAAGCACCTTGCATATATAAACAAAATGAAGACCTTTCGGTGAGGACCAAGCTTCAGGTTACGAAGCTTAGTAACCATCTACCGATCAAAACAAGCTGAGCAGTTCCGAAACAAGCTGAATTGTTAAACGCATATTTATTCATTGCGTGCGGACGTAGTAGTAATCACATCAACACTGCGACCACCTACAAATATGGCCACCGAACTACAAACATCTGTGCTTTTTGTCTATATGTTTTTAGTGTAGAGTACTTGGATTTCTTAACAAAACCTAACCAATTTACTGACAGCCTAAGCAAAAGAGGCTTTGCTACATTTTATCGTAAGAATTTTGTTTCAGAGACGCTTCTGATATATAATATTTCCATAAATAGGTTGTGTTGTCTCCTCCAAAAAATCAGAGTACGTTACAATCAAGACTAGATTTTAAGCCTTTCACTTGGTGTTCACGATTTTTTCTGTCAAAATTTTAAAGAATAGTAATATCTGATATATTTTTTTGTAAATTCATTCTCCTGGACGACAATGCGTGTCAGACGTGAGGTGTCTGATTGCCCTAACAAACACAATTTTTACAAGCCGATCCGCCATTTTCTCTTCTAAAAATTTTCAGTCGCTAAAAATATTGTCTTAATAGTTTGCTAAAAACACCGCTTTTGACCTTAAATAGCAAGCTAGGAAACAGACTTATTTAGCCAGAAGGGAAGCAGATAAGAAAAATTTTGCCAATGTTCTGCGTCGTGAGGATCAGAGACTTGAAGTGCTTCGTATTGCAAGACAGTGTGTGAGAGAGAGTCGTGATGTCACAGGAGAGAAATGTGTCTGCATGGATGATGGCTCACTTGCATTTAATGATGTAGCAAAGAGGGAGACTTGGAGATGCCTCTATGAAAGGTTGCTAAATGAAGAGAATGAATGGGAGAAAGAGAGTCTGCCAAATGTCGACCCAGCAGAGGGACCAGCTATTTGAATTGACAGTACCTTGGTAGATAAAGCAATAAAGGGTATGAAGACGGGGAAAGCCCCCGGACCATCAGGAATCACTGCTGAGATGCTTAAAATATCTGGCGGCGTAGGCTATTGTCCAGTCACCCGTATAGTTAACCAGGTGATACAAGGAGTCATACCCAATGACTAGTGTAGTAGCACCATAGACAACTGCTACATAGGTAAAGGTGACACATTAGATAGGAATAATTAAAGAGGTATCAAATTGTTGTATCAGGTGATTAAGGTCACGGAGAGGGTCATAGCCCAACTAATTAGGATGAGAGTTAGTTTAGACGAGATGCAGTTTGGGTTGGTGCCAAGGAGAAATACCACTGATGCTATATTTCTGGTAAGGCAGCTGCAGGAGAAATTCCTAGCCAAACATAAACCTTTGTACTTTGACCTTCGTTGAGAAAGCCTTTGACAGAGTCTCCCGATCCCTTATCTGGTGGTCAATGTGGAAACTAGGGATAGATGAGTGGTTGGTGAGAGCTGTTCAAGCCATGTATAAGGATGCTGTCAGTAAGGTGAGGGTTGGCAACGAGTATAGTGAAGAATTCCAGGAAGAAGTAGGGGTTCACCAAGGATCAGTCCTCAGCCCCCTCTTATTCATCATAGTCTTCCAGGCAATAACAGAGGAATTCAAGACAGGCTGTCCCTGGGAACTCCTCTATGCTGATGGCCTTACTATAATAGCTGAGTCACTACCAGAAATAGAGAAGTTTCAGGAGTGGAAGCACGGTCTAGAATCGAAGGATAATGGCGTCAATCTAGCAAAAACTAAGTAGGAAGGCAGACAAATCACAGACCCTTTCAGGTAGATGGCCCTGTTCGATCTGTGGAAAAGGTGTAGGTAGAAACTCCATAAGATGTATCTGGTGTAAGCTATGGACATGTAAGAGGTGCAGCACTATCAAAGGATGGTTAACTGGGAAGATAGTTTTTGTGTGTGGTAGATGCACAGAGGCAATAAACACTAAATATGTACAGAAAACAGATTTCATCACATGCCAGGGGGTAAAACTAGAAGTAGTTGATAGCTTTTGTTACCTAGGTGATTAAGTCAGTAGCAGAGGTATATACTCTGAGAGCATAGCTGCTAGAATAAGAATAACCTGAGCAAAGTTCAGGGAGCTCCTACCTCTGCTGGTAACAAAGGGCCTCTCACTTAGAGTGAAAGGTAGACTGTATGATGCATGTGTGTGAACAGCCATGCTACATGACAGTGAAACATGGGCTGTGACTGTATAGGTTTGAAAGAAATGAAGCTAGTATACTCCACTGGATGTGTAATGTCAGTGTGCATATACGACAGAGTGTACGTGCCCTGAGAGAAATGTTGGACATAAGAAGCATCAAATGTGGTGTGCAAGAGAGATGACTGCGCTGGTATAGGTCATATGTTGCATATGGATGAGGGCAGCTGTGTGAAGAAGTGTTACACCTTAACAGTGGAAGGAAGCTGTGGAAGAGGTAGACTCAAGAAGACTTGGGATGAGGTGGTGAAGCACAACCTTCGAACGTTGGGCCTCATAGAGACAATGACAGGAGCTGGGGCCGGTGCCCTCTGGCTGACTCCCATTTCAATGGCACGTCAAAGGCACCATCCGAATGTGGTCGAAGCCAAGTCCGCCTGATTGGCTACTGTGGCAGTCACACGTGAAAACACCAACCGATCATGACCGATGTGAGTACTCCGCCGAGTGACTCCTGTGCCGGTGGCACTTAAAAAGCACCATCTGAACGTGTTCGTTGTCAGGTCCTCCTTACTGGCTCCGGTGCCAGTGACACGTAAAAAGCACCAACCAATTATGACCGATGCCAGTACCCTCATACTGATTCCTGTGCCGTAATCGTTGCCAGGCCTGCCTTACTGGCTCCTGTGCCGGTGGTACGTAAAAAGCACCCACTACACTCTCGGGGTGGTTGGTGTTAGGAAGGGCATCCAGCTGTAGAAACTCTGCCAGACCAGACTGGAGCCTGGTGCAGCCGCTGGCTCTCCAGACCTCAGTCAAACCGTCCAACCCATCCACCATGGAAAACAGACGTTAATCGATGATGATGATGATGTTATATATAGTGTACTGTTTTTTTCTCACTCAAATATATATTGATGTTTTCCAATATTTCCCCCCATAAACACATTTTTGCTATAAAAAAAAGTAGACCATACAGTGAGAGATACATATCATTTCATATGCACAGAATTTTTTTAAAAAGGTTACAAATAGTTTGTCAGATTTATATAATACAACATGTTATATAAATCTGCCATATTATTGGCATAACTACGGATGTATACCCACACCCGACTTTGTTGCCTCATAACTTCTAGAAAAATGGATACTCTTTTAACGAACCTTTCTACAAATAATCGCTTAGATCCTGTAGATTGAGTGTATGTAAAGATTTGTTGGAAAAATTTTTCGGAGGGGTTGAAGAGAAGGGTTTCTGAAAATTCACACTACCTGACATTTTCCCCCTCGTAACTTTCAGGAAAATGGATACTTTTTAATGAAATTTTATAAAAATACCCTTTAAACGGTGTGGATTACGAAGAAATTCGTAGGCAAAATCTTTTGGAAGTGGGCGGCGGGGCGGAGTTTCTGGAAAACAGTGTTTCGGATCAGACGGTTCACATAAGTGGGAATTTCTCGGTTTTGGCGGGGATTTTTTGCGACTTTTTTCCTCAATACAGCCTTCGGAATCATGGGAGGCATCTTTTCACGAAAAAAAGGAAAAAATTTGGAAAACTTTTTATTTTACTCCTGTCACCACCTCATCACCCACTCCGGACGAATTTTGGCCATTCTTTTTTCTTTTTTCACTACGCACTTAAGAGGCACGAGAGAAACCTTTTCGGTTAAAGAAAATTAAATCTTTTCAGAGGAAAAAGTGTTCGATTTAAGGGATATTTGGCTGTTGTTTCTAGCACATCGCAAGACCACCCTCCTTGTTTTTTTTTTTTCTCACTCAAATATATATTGATGTTTTTGAATATTTCCCCCCATAAACACATCTATGCTATAAAAAAAAAAAAAATTTGAAATTTCATGATATTTTTAGACCCACACCCTGCTCCCGATTATTTCTGTTTATGTAATTCTAAAATATTGGAAAACCTAAGATTATTGCTGGGATTTTATCCAGAGTGATTTTATTAAGATGTATGTAAAGGATGATTATTTTGGTAGCATAAATTTCTGTTAGAAAATGTTGTTTTCTTACACATGCACGGCCTCGCTCGGATGGGATGCGAGTAAAAAATTAAATTACCATTTTCTTCTTTGCAATGAACTACGCGTGTGTTACTTTGGCATCATCATTCCATAAAATGTATTTATGGGGAGAAAAATATTGAAAAACATCAATAGGTGTAAGAGTGAGAAAGTAACGAGGAGGGAGGTCTTGGGCTGTACAAAAAACAACAGCTAGATCTCCCTTTAATCACCCATTTTCTTCTGAAATTATTAACAATTCTTTTAAAACCAAAAATGGTACTCTCACGCGTTTTAAGAGGTCATGGGCCAACAGGTTGTTAGGATCCGACGATACGCCATAAAGCTAAACCCTTTATGGACGAGAAACTTAAGGTAATCCCCAAAACTGTCCTTCCCCGTTTTTGATATATACATATATATATATATATAGATATAGATATAGATAGATATATACGCACACACACATAACTAGCTAGGTCTTTAGATAGACAGATAAATAAATAAAGTGTGTGTACAAACGTATATATATCTGCCACGCATCAATTTTTGAAACTTTTCTCTCCGAAACAACAATGATACTTCACCTGAAATCATATCCGTTAAATACTTCGAAATCTAACTAGAAGAAAAAAGTTTTGGTTTTTTTTTGCGGGGGGGGGTGCTACAAATTTTATAGTAATAATATCTCTAAAACAATATATTTTCTAAATAATTCCGTTTAGTTTTACTCGAATTCCCTATTTAATTCTGTAATTCGACATGAACGAAGTGGTTGTAGAAATTCTTATTGAACATCAACATTTATGCTGTTGATAGCTTTGTAGAGTGTTTATTATTAAGTAAACAAGTTGATAAAGATTTCTAATTAAGAAGAAGGTATTTGATAAGTGTTATTCAAGAAAGAAGTCGTAAATGCACAGAGAATGCTGTTTAGAAATATCATTCTTATTTCTTAAACGCATATCTGAAGTATGGCGGCAGTGTGAAGCAAAACTGTGTTTCTAGTTGTAAACAGTGCTATTATAGTTGTTTTATTTTTCCTCGATTCTTTCAAATATTCGACTTAATATATAGCAGTATGAATATTCTTTCGTATCTAAAGTTTAGAAGACATAACATTAATATATATTCTTGTAATTTAAAGTTTCATTGAAGCCTATCGACAACCTAACACAGTGATAACATCTTATATTAATGATAATAATATTGGCAAGATACTCGTAACAGATGTTTAATCTTCCTGAAACATTAACCCGAAGTCCATAATTTAATTCCATGGCCTTAGAAAGTTAAGTTTTTATTTGTAAACCAGACAGCAAAGCAGTTAAAGCACACCGAAGAAACACATAAGATGTTGACAAGCTGCCATTTTGACACATAGAGAGCATGAGCGTTCTGTGTTTACTGCTACGTCGGCGCGTTGTGTATTTATAGCAAGTGTGTTATGGTGTGACGTATTATTATTCAACTCGTCCTATCAATTATCACGCAGATTTTTGTGTTCACCGTCGACTTTACCGACCAAAACCAATATGACTGAAACTGCAGCACCCGCTCCTGCTACCCCTAAGGTGAAGAAAGCTGCCAAAGCTAAGAAACCTTCAACTCACCCGGGTTACAGCGAAATGGTTAAACAAGCTATTACAAGTTTGGGCGATAAGAACGGTTCCTCTCGTCAGGCCATTGTCAAATACGTTCTGAAGAATTTCAAACTGTCGGCTAATGAGAAAGCTGCGACTATCCAGACTAAGATGGCTTTGAAGAGAGGTGTTGCTAGTGGATTTTTGAAACAATCGAAAGGAACTGGAGCTTCAGGGTCATTTAAAATCGGTGCTAAGAAAGAGGGGAAAAAAGTGAAAGCCAAGAAATCCACAAAACCCAAAGTCAAACCAAAAGCTGCCAAGAAGCCAGCAAAGAAGCCTGCCGGCAAAAGCAAGAAAGTGAAGAAACCTCGGACTGCCAAACCTCAAAAGAGCAAGTCTCCGAAGAAAGCTGCTGCCAAGAAAGTTACTAAACCAAAGAAGGTTACCAAACCCAAAAAGACTAAAAGTTCTAAAAAGGCCGCTAAGAAGTAAAAACTTTATCAACAAAATCATGCTCATTACATCCACCCCCATTTCAATATTTATTAAGAGACAATGTAAATATTAATGTACAGACATTTTAAGGAGGGTTTTCCTCCTGCATTCTATGGTAATTTCATCCCGCAATTAAGTCCTTGATTTGTATTATTCACATCGGGGTCTTCGACCACGACATCATTCTGTAAATATAATCATATAAAATGTTTTCTTTTTTATCTCAAACGGTTTTCTGGTTATTTTTTGTCCTTTTCATTTATTTTCACCGTGCATTAGGCGCGAAATCGATTTTTGTATTACAGCTTTGTTTGGGTTTATATTTGTTTTTCAGGTTCCGCGCTTTGGGGCATCTGCCCGTCTTTTATATGCACCGTTTTCGATAAAAAAAATTGCCATCTTACTAACCGAAAAACTTCATGAAAGTGGTTGGTGCCCGATTATCGCGCAAATTAAGATTGTTATCAGTGTAAAGTCTTGCTATCGAGATTTTTTTTTTCAGCGGTATTGACACTTAGTAATATTTTTAAGATGTTAGAGTGCAGTTTTTATCAATAAATTATTGCTGTTCCAGTACATATTCCAAACTCCTAATTGAAGCTACAATGGAAGGCCACCCCTGCCACTATGGCGCATATTGTATTGATTCTTCCAGAAAACTGAACGCTGTGATACGTCAATTATATTGTAAAACACTACTCTGTCTCTGATTTCGAAGAAATTTTCACCCGTGGATGGTAAGAGAAGACGCTTCGAATCCGGTTTTTACGCACGCAGAAATAAAAATAGGAACGCACGTAAATCTCGACCGGAGACTTGCCTGTCGAAAAGAAAAACTGGTTTTTAGAACAACGTATTACTTGGTGAAATTAGCCTCCACCCTCCGAGAATTCGGAAATTTTTTTGTCATCCGTTTTTACACGCTCGGTTTTCCAACATTGATCATTTGTCATCGCTTTCCTGAAATTGACTTCTCCCCATGTCCTACAGGTTCTTTCCACTGGAACCTGTCCCGTGTTAAAACATTACACAACCAATAGAGCGTGTTTACATTTCCTTTCTAGTACTTCGGTATTCGCTACCGTACATAAACAAGCAACATAGTCTGTCCTTCCCTCCAAAAAGAAACTCCCGTTGACAGCTAGTAAACGAACTTGCGAGCCTCCCGCGTATTTTTTCTTTTTACAGTGGTGTGGATTATGATTTGATGTTGGTGCTATTTCGGATAAACTTGAATTCTGAAAAAGTATCAAAAATTTCCCTCCATGCATTTATTTAAGATGTGATTTTATCCAATAGAAGCTTTAGAAGGCGACTGTTTCCGTGGGAGCGGCATACACGGAACATTTACGAGTTGTGATCTAGAAATTGCAGTTAAATCTTAGTTGTACCGAGCTCATGAAAACAGCTCCCAGGGTCGATATGTACATCCTCGGTGGTTACTATATGAAAGTGCAGTGTAGATAACGATACTGATGTTCTTTCTTCCCCCTAACAAGCCTTGTGAAACAATATTACCATTGGGAGAAAGTTTATTAGTATCGATCGAGATGGCAGAAACGTTAGCGCGCCGGGCGAAATGCTTAGCAGTATTTCGCTTAGCAGTATTCCGCCGAGGTCGACTTTGCCTTTCATCCTTTCGGGGTCGATAAATAAAGTACCAATTTCGCACTGGGGTCGATGTAATCGACTTAATCCCTTTGTTTGTCCCCTCTATGTTTAGCCCGTTGTGGGTAGTAAAGAAATAGATATAAGGGCCAGTAAATATTTCGTGGCGATTTTGATAGAATATATATGGAGATTGACTTGTTATTACAACTCAACAAGTGGAGATCAGTTGTGCTTGTCTCGGCAAGGATAAATGGTTGTGGGCGGAGGTAACGACATTGGTCCGCACCCCGCCCTTTTTTTTCCTGGAATCTCACTATATCGAGTGCGGAGATTACGAATCTACATTTCAAAATTTAAGTCCCTCCGCCTAAATTTTCACTTTTAAAGAAAGTTTTTTTTGGCAAATTCATAGAAAAATACGAAGACTACAATGCTGAAAAGAAATTGTTTCAATTTTTCAAAATAAAATAAACACCTTCCCTATTGCAAGAAGTTGAAATTAAAGTGTTTTCTCTACTAATGTTTCATGACGAACGTAACGTTGTGGTCAGGGTCTTCTGGAATTAAGGTATGTAAAAATTAGATTTGCTCACATGCAACACGACTCTTTGTTTCAGTCATTTGACTGCGGCCATACTGGAGCACCGCCTTTAGTCGAGGAAATCGACCCCAGGACATATAAGACTAGTACTTATGCTATCGGTCTCTGCCGAACGGCTAAGTTACGGGGACGCAAACACCAGCATCGGTTGTCAAGCGATGTTGGGAGGACAAACACGTATACACATACGACAGGCTTCTTTCAGTTTCCGTTTACCAAATCCTCTCACAAGGCTTTGGTCGGCCCGAGGCTATAGTAGAAGACACTTGCCCAAGGTGCCACGCAGTGGTACCGAACCATGTGGTTGGTAAACAAGCTACTTACAGCCACTCCTGCACCTGACATTTTTTTCTCTTGGTAATTCGTACTTAGTAGATCTTCGGTTTGGCTGTTTCTAGCTTATCAGATTTCCGGTTGGGGCGGATTTAAATTCTGAATTCTTTTTCTTTGGTAATTCATATTAAAATTTTGAAAACGTTTCTAGCATGTCAGTTTTTCTGTTCTTATTCTATGCATGCACGAAACAGAAACTTGTCATAGGGTAGAGGGGAGGGGGTGTTTATTTTTTTTGAAAAATTGAATTTTATAAAATTCTTTTTTCAGAATCATAATCTCTGTATTTTTTCACGTATTACGCAAAGAAAAAAATGTAAGGGAAAATTTAAGAAAGTTTTAGATGGTGGGGGGATAATGCAGATTTTTTTACAGATTCGGAATCTCTGCACTTGATATAGTGGGTTCCTGTGAAAAAAAAATCCCAAAGGGGGTGCGGCACCTCCGCCCTTTCTTATATGATTTGACTGCTATTTCTAGCAGGTCGAGACATTTCTGGTATATTCGGTAATAGAGGCTTCAGTTGACTAAAATTACATGATTTGGCAAACTGCGATTTTCGTCATTAGCATGCGAAACTTATCAAAACTTGAGGCGGTTGGAAGAAATTTAACAAGATCTTCCACCTCCTTAAAATGAATATAAGTACAGTTTTGCAAATACGTTTTCAATGGTGTAAAACTTTCCCAACCTTTTTTTCCCAGTGCCCCACTCTTTAATAACAAAAAAATCTAGTACCATCAACATTTTTTAAAATATAGAAACAGTTTTCAGTTACCTGGCTGACGGATACATTGACTCAATAGTGAGCGGAGGTAAAGGACATGGACTGCACCCCCTTTCGGGGGTTTTTTTTTCTATAGAAACCCACTTTTTTAATTGCGGAGATTCCGAATCTGCAAAGAAATCCGCATTTCAAAATTTTAATCACCCTTCTGAAAAAAAATTTTTGTGAAATTTCAATTTTTCAAAAATAAATAAATACCCTCTGTCAGCACATCTGTGACAGAAAGTGAACATGTGGTTGAGGGTCTTGGAATTAAGAGAGGTAGGTAAAAATTAGCTTTTTGCACACATGACAACAAAATGGCATTTTATAAAAATTCTTTTTGGTAATTCGAATTTAGAAAGTGGATCTTCGGTTTGGCTCTTGTTTCTAGCTTGTTGGACTTTCCTGCTGGAGCGTACTTATAAATTGAAGATTTTGAAAACCCAAAAAACACGCTTTCAAAATTTTAATTTTCTCTCTCTCCTGGCAAAGTTAAAAATGGGGTGGGGGAAATTAAAATTTTGAAAACTTGATTCATCGTTTAGCTGCTGTTTCTAGCTTGACAAGTTTTCTTAGGCGGGGTGGGGTGTTTTTATTTTTTTCGCTAAGTTGAAATCTTACCAAATTTATTTTTTCAGAATCATTGTCTCTGTATTCTACGTATTTTCCCCAAAAAATTTCTAAAAGAAGTGAAAAACTGAGGGGTGGATTAAAATTTTGAAATGTTGACTTTTTTCTTTTGCAGATTTGGAATCTCTGCTGTCAAAAGTGGATTTCTATAGAAAAAACCCAAAAGGGGGTGCAGTTCATGTCCTTTACCTCTGCCATTTTCTGCTGCTTTTATAAACACTTGACACTGGACAATAGATATTCTTTTCTACTCTAGGCACAAGGCCTGAAATTTTTGGGGAGTGGGGTCCAGTTGATTAGATCGATATCAATATGCGACTGATACTTAATTTATTGACCCTGAAAAGATGAAAGGCTAAGTCAACCTCGGCAGAATTTGAATTCAACATATAGACAGATGAAATGCCGCTAAGCATTATGCCCGGCGTGCTAACATTTCTGCCAGCTCGCTGCCTTATTTGACAATAGATATTGAAACAAACAAATGCAGATACCTGACTCGGTACGCTGACTGGTTGTAGCTACATCAGTTCTTATGGTTTAAGTATAAATATTGCATGGCAATGTTTTTTTTTTTTTCATTTGAATAACAGGATAGTCTTCGAGTTGACAAGTGTGTGCTCAAGTCACTTGCAAAAATTTTCACAACCCACTCTAATGCATGCCCCATCCCAATTTTCCCATGCCCCACTGGTGGTGCATATACCTTAGGCTGAGGTCAGATTTTATGTCTGGTTGGGAGTGAAAGTCTTGCCATGATTTTGACTTCAAAGTACAGGTATAGGTACTTATATGAAGAACATTTTAAAACTTTATTTTCATTATAAGATGCAGAACTTAAAATAGTGCATGCTATTTTATGATAAATAGAGCAGGAAATATAAATTTTTATTAATTATATAACTTGTTCTTAATCTCAGAACACCCATTGTCTCGTGATTTGACAAGTGCTATTATGTGGGTTCATTCCAAATTTGCTGGACCTCTGCTTAAAACACTACACTTAGCTTGGCTGGACTGAGAGATATACCATGAGTATGTGTTTGTATCTGAGTTGTACATATTAGGATTAGAGCTTTTTGCTGATTTTAACATTTAGTTTTTCTTTCTTCTGATCTTTGATCCATAACCAGAACAGTTTAGTGTTAAATGGGACAGATTTAACATGGCACCTGGGCAGACTGTATATATGTGTATTGATGACATTGTAAAATACAAAAAATGTAACATTGCAGACTGCTGGGCTGTGTGGTAAGAAGCTTCCCAACCACTTGGTTCAGGTTTAGTCGCACTGGGTGGTACCTTGGGCAAGTGTCTTCTAGTATAGCCTAGGGCTGACCAAAGCCTTGTAAGTGGATTTGGTAGATGGAAACTGAAAGAAGCCTGTTGTATATATATATATATGTGTGTGTTTGTCATCCCATCACCTCTTGACAACCAGTGCTGGTGTGTTTACATCCCTGTAACTTAGTGGTTTAGTAAAACAGGCCAATAGAATAAGTACCAAAGTACTAGGGTCGATTCATTCAACTAAAATTCTTCAAAGATGGTGCCCCAGCATGGCTGCAGTCTAATGACAGAAACAGGTAAAAGATTAATCAAAAAAGAAATATATATATGCGCTATTTGCTAAGCTACATAATTCTACACTTAATTTAAACTGAAAGGAAAAGATTTTGTACCAACATTAAATTAGGGTGTATTAAATACAGTATATATGCACACATTTAAATTATGTAGTTCAATGAGCAAGTATTTCAGCTGATTACTAAGTTATTAGCACACCATTTTGCATCCAGTCACTGAACAGTGGCCAAGCTGGGGCACTTCTTTGAAGGGTTCCAGTCAAATAAATCAACCCCAATTTTAAAGTTTATTATTCTATTGGTTTCTGCTGAATGCAGTTTTGGGGGGTGTAAATGAAAACCATTTGTCAAGCAGTAGTGGGTGACATATATATATATATATATATATATATATATACACACACAGACACACATATGGGGTTCCACTACCAAATTCACTTGCAAGACATTAGACAGCCTGGAGATATAGCAGAAAGCACATGCCCAAGGTGTTGCAGAGTGGGACTGGTCTCCAAACAACATAGCTGTAAAGCTTCTTAACCATATAGCCATGCCTGCATCCATGCACACACACACACTATATATATACATATATATATATCCCTCTCTCTCTTTCGGAGAGGCACTGAGCAGCTATACGCACACATACACACACAGCAGTAACTTCCACCTACCGAATTCAATCACAAAGCTCCGATCGGCTCGGGGCTATAGTGGAAGACACCTACCCAAAGTGCCACGCAGTGAGACTGAACCCGAAACCATGTAGATAAGAAGCAAGCTCCCTAACCACACAACCATGCCCGAGGGTGAAAGATTGATATTAATTTAATAATACCATTAATTTAACACCGAGTGGCTTAGCACAAAAAACTACGGAGAAAATACAAATTTATACATAAATTATTAGAGAGTTAACCACTATGTGGATAACTCTAGTGCTAAAAATAGCCCCGATAGTATATACTATCAGGGCTATTTTTAGCACTAGAGTTATCCACATAGTGGTTAACTCTCTAATAATTTATATATATATTATATATAGAGATATATATATAGAAGAGATACAGCTAATCTCTATATAGAATACTTAGTAGTGCTCAAAAGGTTTAAACTTGAACAAGTAGAGGAGTAAATGTAAGGATAAGCAAGTTGGGCTTATCTTTACTGATGATAGTAGCTACTCACATGACATATCTTAATGCACTTGTAAAAGATAGTGGAGGACTATGATTGCATGTATGGCTCTATGGGTAATAAGTTAGCTTTGTAACCACATTGTCCCAAGTTTGATCACTTGAGAGTGGAACAGAGTGTGAACATTTCCAAGAAATATTTCAAATGTGGTTATAGGTCTAGGGAGTCACATTCGTTATAAAATTTACTGCAAAAAACAAAATGGTCCATTTAATTCTATCATGTTTTTTTTTCCATCCTTTTTTCATATACACTCTGTAAAATCACGGGCATGCTCTAACTTCTGGCTCACAGGCATGCTGTCTTCTCTTCCTACTTTTTCAACTACTTCTGTAATAGCCTCTACTCTTCAAAAGTGGCTGAGATGATGTCATCTTCACTCAAGCATTCTCAGCCCACTTCTCTCTCCTCCTCCCATCCTCCTTGTATCCACTCCCTGTTCCACAGATCTCACACTAATCACTATACTCAGTCCATTCTTCCCAGAACATCAACTGCTGCTGGAATTCCTTTCTAATGTCTTTCCCACTATCGTTGATTTACAAAAGTTCAAGAAGAATATTAATGGCATCAATTTCACCAGTTTTCAAGGGACTACAAACAACATGGATAGTGCTCTCTCATCCAGAACTGGCAGAAGGAAAGGAAAAAAAAAAAGCTAGCATTTTCATCATAAGTAATTTTACCCTGAAACATTTTTCTATTCATGATTCTGTCCACATATATGTGTGTGTGTGTGTATGAATTATACCACTTTTCAGTTCCCCACATCCCCCACCCCTTACATTGCTTGTAAAGTGTGAGTATTCATGTAACTCTTTTACAAAGAATCTGCTCATATTTTATACATTTCTACTCTTTCTCTGAGTATAAAGTCCTCCCCTGCCTATTCAGGAACCGCACTTGTGCAAGCTGCATAGTGACCCCACTAGTGCTGGTGCCATGCAGAAAGCACATAGTACACACTGTACACATTAGGAAGGATATCCAGCCTTAGAAACCATGCTAAACAGAGTTTGATACATTCCTTGAACCCACCGAATTCTGTCAAACATTTAACCTATGCCAACAAGGAACATGATCATTAAATAGTGATCATAATGATGAATTCTGGTCATTGAAGATGGGTTGAAATTTCTTTTTAGAACGAATTACAATCACTATTTCTACCCTTTAATTATATTTTGCTTATCTTCAATTAGCTTTGCTTTCTTAATATATTTTTACTTAACATTTCTTACCATTTCTGTTAACCAAAAGTTTTCTTTTTGCATGAGAAGTAGTCACATATTTTAAGCTGGGTTTTGAACCAAGTTCACTTGCAGGGGTTTTCTCCAAGATAAGATCATCAGTGGTAAATATATATACTTGTATGTACACACACATATATATTTGCAAACACACACACACACACATATATATATAAATGATATATACATACATATATGTACATACCTTCATATATATGTATATATACATATACAGGTTTCAGCATGTGTTGTCTTTAGGAGGGAAATGGGCAGAAAGATAGATTTCCTTTCATCACGTGTCAGCGAGGAAAGCGTCAGGGAGGAAGAGTGAGAGAGAGAGGAGAAGAATAGGGAAGGGAGGGAGAGAAAAGCAGAAAGGATAAAGAACAAGAGAGGGAGAGAGATAGACAGAGAAGAGTACGCATCGTAATTATTAAGATAAGGATGTATATACATATATATGTAGGTATGAACATATATGTATGTATATATGCATATATATATATATATATATATATATATTATATATATATATATATATATATAGAATGGTTGTATACTGTCAAACTAACACGAACGTGACAGTAGGGTACACCACCGCTGTTTAGCCCTGGGAAGCATCGACGCCTCCTGATGGCTTTGACACATTTTTCCTGTGTCCTTATATACATGTACTTATGTACATGTCTCTACGAGAGATTTAGAAATTTAATATTTCTGATTTTGATAATCAGTGAATAGACTTCACTGAAATTTAGATATATACATTACGAAGTCTAGGCAAATATCAACAGCTGACCGGTTTTTGTTGTTGTTTGGTGTCGGAAATTTTGATTACGTTATTGTTGTATCGCGGTTGTGAGATCGAATTCGTTGGTGGAAGCGGTTGCGGCGTGGGAAGTTTTTTGGAGGTTTTTCTCGAAAATGCAAACCCAAACGTATGCGGGAGCAGCAGGCAAGGGCCTGGCTGCGAGCGAACTGCAGTTGGAAGAAGTTATCGTAGAGAAGGAGATTTTGAAGAAATATTTCGACAGCTTGAAGAAGGAAGGTGACTGTGTGAGGGTCACACCACCTGAAGAAGAAGCGAAAGAAGCAGAGAAACGCATTATAACATACAGAACGTGGAGCGTGGCTTCAAAGAAAATAGAAGAGGCAGAGACGGAGGAAATAGAGAGGTGTCTGCAAGGAATTGAAGGAGAAACTACCTACTACAACAGAGGTAGAAAATACGCAACAGTAGTCGTCCACTTTAAAAACGAAGACGAAGCGAAAAGGAATGCCACGAAAATTTTGAAAACAGAAAGATGGGTGTTATTACCCAGCTATTGCGGAAAAAGGGCAGTAAGAATACGAATCAGTAAGATTTCGCCGGAGCTGAATATGGAAAGAATTTTAGCGGCAGTGGTATTCAACTGCAAAGAAAGCGTGGATATATTGAAGGTGGAAAGGTCAAAAGAAGTAAAGTGGTGGGGTTATGCGGTGCAGGTTTTGGTTCATATAACCATGCCAGACCTGTACAACATCCCGGAGGAGTTGGTGTTCCCCGACGAGACACGTCTCAGAGTCGTGGTGGAGGGGGGGCCCCAGTGTGTTACATATGTAAAATTAGAGGCCACATGAAGGATGTGTGTCCGAGAAAAAGAGTACAGGAGGAGACGATAACATTGGAGGCTCGGACGGAGGAGTTGCAAATGGCGGATGTGGAGGAGGAATGTGTGAATGCAGAGGATGTGGAAAGTGGTGACGAGTTGGAGAAAGAAAAGGAAAGAACAGAAGATAGAAAGAGAAC
>NC_042998.1:142544283-142549283 GCF_006345805.1 Octopus sinensis | reverse complement strand
TTATTCATGAGATCTGAACATGCGCAAAATTGGGGCAAAGTTTGTTCCCAGACAGCTACCATTGCCTTTATCGAGCGAAATCGGCATGACTGAGACGAAGGGGAAGAAAACTGCCAAAGAGAAGAAAGTTTCGACATATCGGGGGGAGAAGCCTAGGGTTGTTAAACCTCAAAAGAGCAAGTCTCTAAAGAAGGTTACCAAACCTCAAAGGGCTAAAGCTACAAGAAAGGCCACCATGTAGGGCAGGATTCGTGACAGATGAACTGTAGACAGAAACTTCGCTGCGGGCTAGCTAGGAAGTTGATCGGCAGCAAGAAAAGGAACTTCCGGTATGAGAAGGTAAAAAAAGAATGTCGACAGTGAGTGTGAAACTAATCTGAATGAACTAAACAGAAATAACTGGCGACTTAAACCCTGATGTACGTTAGGTAATAAACCTTTGATATCTGTATTCTCGTCTCCTAGTTTGTTTGCGTATAGCTTAACAAAGCTATAACTGATGACTCCGACAATAGAACAATAGCACTCCGAAACAAACATGGCTAGTAACAAAACAACACTGAGGCTACCATAGTTCCGGCCTAAGAGGGCTGAACTATGGTTGGCGCAGGTGGAAGCTCAATTCGATATAAACAAGGTAACGGCCGACCAAACGAAGTACTCGTGCGTTGTGGCAGCACTAGACGAAGATACGGCAACGAGGGTACTGGACATTTTAACCCAACCCCCACCAACGAAGAAATACGCCATATTGAAAGATAGGCTAGTGGATACATTCCGACGCAGTGAAAGAAAAGCGGCAGTCAAGATATTGGAGGAGGAATTAGGCGATTCCAAGCCTTCAGAACTGATGGACAGAATGTTGGCATTAGTCCCCTATCTACGGTGGGTCACCTTCCTTTTTGTTTAAGGAAACAATTCTCCGCAAGCTGCCTCTCCAGGTTCAGGCCCTCATAACTCATACCAAAATCAAGGACCTGCGGCAATTAGCAAAGGTAGCTGACAAACATTTTTTATCCAGTGGTGTCATGGTCAACGCCATAGGGTCAAGCCCCGAGACAGGGTAGGGTTAAGTATGATGACCTGTGCTTCTACTTCGCAAAGTACAGGGAAAAGGTGACAACGTGCAAACAACCATGTAGCTTCGGGATCCCTTCACCAGTGACCCAGGGAAACTCTAGGACCGGCCGCCATTGAACGTCCTGGTGGCCAGCAGACATGACCAAATGCTCCTCTATGTCTGTGATTGCAGCTCCAGACATAGGTTCTTAATCGATACAGGAGCAGAAGTCAGCGTGATCCCGGCATCGGCAAGGGACTGGAAAGCGGAGCCAACCTTTAACAGCCGCCAATGGGTCCACAATCAAGACATACGGTCGTCGCGCCCGTTCTCTCAACATCGGCTCACAAAAATACACATGGGCATTCACCATCGCCGATGTCCATCAGCTCATAATCAGACTTTCTTTGAGCACACTTGCTACTGGTTGATTTGCGGGGAAGACGACTCCTCGACAACAATACATACGTTTCCATACCTCTTGCAACATCTGCACATGTCTCCCTCCCTCCTCATAGCGACCAACTCGCAGACCAAGAACGAATTCTCGGATCATCTTGTAAGTCGCTTCAATATCATCACTCCGATATTCTCCAAACCTACAGCTCGCCACAGGGTGACACACCACATCTTCACCCCCCCCCCCCCCCGTGCCAACCGCGCACGTCGTCTATCACCAGACAAACTTGCAATCGCAAAGGCCGAATTCGACAATATGGAGGCATTGGGGATAGTTCGCCGATCAAACAGTCCCTTCCCTCCCACCCTGCATGTGGCCCCCAAATTCAACAGAAGTTGTCGAACCTGTGGAGATTACCGCCGTCTCAACGCGGGTACGACATCTAACTGCTACCCCATTCCATACAGGATTTTTCAACCCAGCTAGCCGGGTGCTCGGTTTTCTCCAAGGTTGACCTCATTTGGGAATACCACCAAATACCAGTACAAGACGACGAAAGCTGCTGTGATCATTCCTTTCGGTCTGTACGAATCCATACATACACCCTTTGGGCTGAAAAATGCGGCACAATTCTTCCAACGCCTGTTAGACACTGTATGCAAAGGTCTCGATTTTGTCTTTGCATACTTAGATTATATCCTTATTGCAAGCCCAAACGCAGAGCTACATAAGCACCTAGTGACTTTTTTCGGTAGGCTGGAACAGTATGGTTTAGTAATCAACCCCGCCAAGTGCATTTTTGGTGTGACAGAAATCGACTTCTTGGGACATCGAATCACAAGTGCCGGCACTACACCCCTGCCAAGAAAAGTAAAAGCTATCCTATTCTTTCCACGCCCCACCACAAACAAGGCTCTATATCAATTCGTGGGCATGGTAAACTTTTACCATCGCTTCATCCCTTCTGCAGTAAAAATGATGAGACCCCTATATAAGGCACTGTCAAAAGATGGTTCAAAAAGACAGGTGGAGTGGGATAGTACAATGACTTCAGCCTTCGAATCCACAAAACAAGCCCTGGCTCAAGCAACCATGCTGTCCCATCCTCATATATCAGCTTGGATTGCACTCACAGTTGACGCATCCGACACAGCCATTGGAGGCGTTTTGAAACAATACAGCAACAGGCAGTGGCGACTGCTCGCCTTCTTCAGCTGACAACTAAGATCCCCTGAACAGAAATACAGTGCTTTCGACAGGGAGCTACTGGCTGTCCATCTAGGTGCCTGCCACTTTCGCTATTTCCTTCAACGCCGCACGTTTACAGTACTCACGGATCACAAACTACTTATCTTTGCTATGAGCAAGCTCTCGGGGCCTTGGTCTGCACGCCAGCAACGACAGCCACCGGCAATTTCTGAGTACACCATAGACATCCAACATATAGATGGCAAGGGCAACCCAGTTGCCGACGCACTTTCTCGTGCTCCTACCCAACAGACAGATAACGAGATCAGAGCCTACCGCACTGCCATCATATCACTTTTTTTGCAAGATATACACTTTGGCTCTAACGGCACAACCCTACTGTGTGACGTATCCACTGGGAAGCCTCGACTGATCGTCCCATCAACCTGGCGCAAGAAAGTTTTTGATATCATTCATGGACTTTCCCACCCAGGTACTAAAGCCACACAGCTATTTCTTTACTACCCACAAGGGACTAAACACAGAGAGGACAAACAAGGACAGACAAACGGAATAAGTCGATTATATCGACCCCAGTGCGTAACTGGTACTTAATTTATCGACCCCGAAAGGATGAAAGGCAAAGTCGACCTCGGCGGAATTTGAACTCGGAATTTGAACTAAAGTCACACAGCGGCTGTTGTCAAGCAAATTTATCTGGCTCAGTATGGCCAGGCAAATCGGGAACTGGACCATGTCCTGCATCTCCTGTCAACAAGCCAAGGTCCATGAACACACCAAAGTACCCTTCGGCAACTATGAACCTCCTCAGGCCCGATTCAGCCATGTCAACATTGACCTTGTCGGCCCCATACCACCTTCAGAGGGTTGCTCGTATCTACTGACCTTCGCAGATCGCTACACCCGTTGCCCTGAAGCTATCCCTCTCCGCAGCATGGAAACACAAGAAGTCAGCCGAGTCTTCATCGCCTCTTTCGGTGTCCCAGATAGCATTTCATCCGATCGGGGTCCAAACACAATGAACCGCACAACAGCCTACCACCCATAGGCCAACGGGTTACTGGAGAGATTTCACTGCCGTCTGAAGGAATCCTTGACAGCCAGACTTAACGGGCCAAATTGGATTGACTAACTCCCTAGGTGATGCTGAGGATCCACACCGCCCCAAAAGAAAATCTCAGCACTTCCTCCGCGGAAATGGTGTACGGTGCTCCTCTTACAGTGCCAGGAGAGTTCCTTCCGAATACGAAAACTGACCCGGACGTCAAAAGGTACCTTGCTCAACTGAGTACACCCAGATCCTCCGTACCAAATGACCTCCTCACGGCTAACTTTGTGATCGTTTGACGTGACACACGACAAAACACCCAATTTTTCCCACTTTGTGCGAAATTGATTTTGTTTTGTATTACGGCTTGATTTTTTGGTTACTTTTTGTGGGTTTATATTTACTTGCAGGTTCCTCTTTTAATTAGAGGCATCATCAGGAAATTATTTATATAAAACAGAGGGAAGGGAGTAAAATGTTGCACAGGACGGAAAGCACACAAGATATAGACATGCACATCTTTCATCAGTTATCGGCCAAAAGTCATTACACTTTTGCTCCATTAGCGATAAGACTTCATTTTTGTGGCGTCAACAGCAAAAAGCTACAGAGATAAGTAAATGGATGTAAAAACGATGACAAAAACAAACAAGTGAAAAACAACAGAATAAGGACGAGACAATAGAAAACGACACAGGTAGTTGGTAACAGCTCCACATCTAGTAAAATGTGAGCAATCATGTAGCTCTTCTACAGCAAGAAACCTGTTCTGCTCCAGTCCTTTTCATATTTTATACGTCTCTACTCTTTCTCCGAGTGTAAAGTCCTCACCTGCCTATTCAGGGATCGCACTCTTGCAAGCTGCGTAGTAACTTCACTACTGTTGGTGCCACAAAGAAAGCACTGTAAACTGGTTCACATTAAGAAGGGTATCCATCCATGGAAACCATGCCTAAACGATAGAGTACAATACATTCCCTGAACCCACTGAATTCTGTCAAACCATTTAACCTATGCCAACATTGAACATGATCGTTGAATAGTGATCATAATGATGAATTCTGGTCATTGAAGATGGGTTGAAATTTCTTTTTAGAACAATTACAATCGCTGTTTCTACCCTTTACTTTTTTCTTATCTTTAATTAGCTTTACTTTTTTTAAACATATCTTTACTTAACTTTTCCTCCCATTTCTGTTAACCAAGATTTTACTTTTTGCATGAGAAGTAGTCACATATTTTAAGCTGAGATTTGATCCAAGTTCACTTGTAGAAGTTTTCTC
>NC_042998.1:142419283-142539283 GCF_006345805.1 Octopus sinensis | reverse complement strand
AGAATGTGTGATTTTAGGGAGATCTAGCCATTATTTTTAGCACATCCCCAAATCGCCTCGTTTCTTTCTCACTCACACATCTATGGATATTTTTCAATATTTTTCTCCCGACAACAAATTTTATCGAATGATGATGTCAAAGTAGCACACGGGTAGTCCCAACCATGTGTGTAAGAAAAAAACACCTAAAAGCATCTTTAGTGTTCATATTAATCTGTCAAATGTAATGCGTATTTGTTCACGGTATTTTGAATTATTCAGGTTCAAGAGGGGTATCCACAATATTTGTTTGTAACTTTGTGAATTTTTTACATACAGACTTGAAATTTTGTTAGTGGGTGCTTTATATACAACTGGTTTATAGTTATGTAATTTTAGCTGATCTTGCTGAATAAATTTGACTTTTATAGGCAGGTAAATTTAATTAACAGGTGTAAAAGCAATAATATTAGGATAAAACTAAAATTGAAATTCTTAATGCATCTTACCTGTTTGATTTATTACTAAAATTATCCCACCCAGATGGCAACCGATAAAAAGTTTGTCACTTTTTAATATGAGGTACATTAATTTGAATTAATTAAAATAAGGCATAATCGGTACAAGATTTTATTCTTTCGGAAAATATTTCGTATCACAGTGTGGAATAATTTTTACCACAGTTTCTTTTCCACAAAGAAAAGTGGCTTCCAGCGGGTTTGGAGATCAGATGCATTGAATGCATCCGAAAAAAAAAACTGTGGTAAAAATTATCCCACACTGTGGTACGAAATATGCTAAGACAATCTGAAAACAATGGAATCTTTTAAACGTTTACCGGTTTTATGAAATTTTGGGGTTAACAGGCTTGAGTTAACGGAAGTTAATTAGTCCGATAATGATTTTCAAAGTTAACTTAAAATTTTAAATTCGTTAATTAATGATTAACGGATAAATGGACTTACGCCAAGCTCTGTATATATATATATATATATACTGGGTTGGCCAAAAGTCACCTGACAGTAAAGCAAAACCATTTAATTTCAAAATTAAAACGTAAAATCATTTTATATAAGACTTCGCTAATAGACAAACGTTGAAAAAAACGGCGATTTTTAACTCACAGCATTCAATTATTAGACATTCATAATTGGAATGAATAAATTTTGATTTACTGTCGGGTGACTTTTGGACAACTCTCTCTCTATATATATATTGAAACTCTGCATTCCAACTTTCAACTGGTAATAATACAGTTCTATCTACTAAAAAATTTAGCCGACTGCGACGTACCTCGCAGAACAACCAAATTGCTTCTCTGCAAGCCTACATCTCCCCGGTACCCAGTAGCGTATCAATCACAAGTGCCGGCCGGGGCGGATGTTTATTTGGTTGCCACTTGAAAGTTCTAATCAACATTTCAAAAGGCCCAAAATGGAATAATACAGGTATGTGTGTATGCAAAATAAGGAGACAAACTGTAGCAGCCATTTATTTCTCTCAAATTTACTTTTATAATGTTTATACACAAAAAATAATAGGACAAATATGTTTAAAAAAAGATGAATGAATTACAAAAATAAATGATTTACAAATTGATTTTACGTGTCTTCTTCTTCGCGAAATCTTGAATGACTTCATCAAAATTAATTTTATTCGCAAGGTCGCGCTCTTACAATATTTGACAATGAATCAATAAGAGCATATTTCTGAATAAACTGAAGAATTTGCAATGGCCTTTCCATGTCTTCAGCGTCAGCAACCACCAAATAATTTTGCAGCCTTGTCCTTTCAACCAAAAAGTATTCTCTCTTAATATTCTCATCAAAAGCATCTACATCACAATTACACTCTTTATCTAAGAAACGGTGTGAGAAAGGTGTATTTCTTTGCAATATCGTGAAGTCTTTCGAATCTAGAGGTTAATTCTTCAACCAGTCTATCAGTGACAACATTTCTCTTCTTACCTCAGCGTCGTAGCTGAGAGCGGCGGCATCGATACTTTCTTCGTAGTTCATTCTTTTCTTTTTGCGAATTCGACGATCTGTGCAGATTCCCATAGAGCAAATTTCGATTGAATAGACCAACGCGTTATCTACTGTTTTGCTTCTGCTTACAAGTAGAGAAGTTTCCAAGGCTGATAGTTTAATGGTACATTGTTGCAACTCCAGACCTTTCGTTTGGAGGTACTTTTGAGTGCCATTAATTTGAGAAAGTATATCTCTCCCATGGCCAAAAAATGACAAGAAAGAAAATGACAGCATCACCTGAAGAATTAAAGCTGCATCAGATCGCGTAGTTACGTTTTCAACCGTTCTAGCGCAGCGATGATTTCCGTGAATTTTTGTAAGTACAACTTCTACTGCATCTGTTCGACTACTCCATCTCGTTTCTGCAGCCCGTTTGACAGTTGCACCAGTTATCTCAATCAAGATATCTCATCGATGAGTTGAGGTAGAGAAGAATGACAATAAACGGTCAAATGTGCCAAAAACCGTAACTGAATCTGCACCCACAGAAGGTGCTTGCACAGCAGTTAAATTCAGAGAGTGATAGGGGCATGGCACAAATACAGTCTTTGGATTAACTTCCGTGATGTGCGCTTGAACACCGGATCGATGACCTGCCATTACTGCCGCGTTATCAAATGCTTGTCCACGACAGTCTTGAATGTTTATGCCGTCCATTTTTAATTGTTTCAGAATCATCGATGTAATTTGCTCAGCATTTTCGCCTTTCATCTCAATAAAATGAAGAAAGGATTCTTCTACTTTTACTTCCTTTTCATCTATTTTAACATAACGTAGCACCCGAGAATTTGGTCAATATGAAAAATATATGAGTATTATAAAAAAATAACGCAATAGTATTTACTCTGTTTAACTTCATCGATAACTTTCTTTCTCACTTTATCTCCCAGGACGTTCACAAATTCATTCTGAATTTTTGGTGAGAGATAGGAAGTTGTTAACTTAACAATTTTTACTTTCACCAAATGTTCATGTAGCACTGGATAATCATTTGCCTTCTCAACTCGAATATCTTCTCTATGGCCTCGTAAAACTTAGCAAGAAACATAATTATGCCCAAGAATCTAGTCAGGATTTGCTTTCATTTCTTTGTTTCATTTTCAACAAGGGTTTGTTGTTTTTTGTCTATTACCTTGCCTTTGGAAAGGCGAATTTCTAACTCTTTCCACTGAATGAACGCATTCTCATGCGCAGGGCTAGATTCATGTTCTTGTATCTTAGGATTCAAATTCCACCAAGATTTGAAACTATCAACTGAGCAAAACTTTGAGTTTTCACTTGAAAATAGCTTACAACAAAACACGGCTTCTTTCGATGGAGAGTATATTATCCAAATTCTCAAAAATTTTCCCCCGTTTTGTAAAGTTCGAAAAAAAAAACAGTTTCTTGACAGTCTTCTAGTCTCCCCTTTCAGTTCTGTTATTTGTCCTGGACGTTCACAGTTAATATTTTGCATAGCCTTCGATCCTTGTTGTACAAGGATTTCCCGAATACCGTCAGCAGGATTAAACTTAGCAGGCCACATCCCAATGTCTTTCAAATTAATATTAGAGTTTTGTTCTTCAGTAGTTGGTGGTGGATCAGCATCATCGACTTCATCTTCTATCATCTTTTCAAGTTGCACTTCATTAACAACATCATCTCCAAGACCTTCTACAGTAATACCAGTTTCGTCTAAACGGTCGGGTTTGATGAGAAATTTAATTATGGCACCTTCATTTCGCCTTTCTTCTTCTCTCGTTTTTTTTTTCGAAATGCTGCACCGCTGTCCTTAATTCGCTTCATCACAAATTATATCAGTGATATCGTAAATTTATATGAATAAAATCAAATAGAGTATAGACCAACCTAAAAAATAATCAACTTTCTGAATAGCATCGACAGACTGTCTTATCCAGTAACACACAATATTATACTGTATCTTACACAATATTAATACACAGTACAAGTTTACAGATGGTAAATTTAATTTTTAAGGAAATTTGAATAGCTAGCATACATTATTAAAGTCTATAATATTCATATTGCATTTTTATTAATGATATGTTAATATAAATAAATTGTGCCGCCCGGGTGGACCGTCTTTCCCACCGCCTCTTGGTACACCACTGCCGGTACCTACTTTACACGCATAGCTACATCACTAGAACTATATAAAAAA
Source organism: Octopus sinensis (assembly GCF_006345805.1). NCBI lineage: Eukaryota > Metazoa > Mollusca > Cephalopoda > Octopoda > Octopodidae > Octopus > Octopus sinensis. Next base: position 142,535,113 of record NC_042998.1, on the reverse strand, counting down.
AAAACCGCAAGCGATAACGTTTTCCACAGCCACAAGTTCCGAAGTTCAGATATGTATTTTTCCACAATTCTTCACGGACTCTTATGTATATAAACTCTTATAGAATCTCAAAAATACTTTTCTTAGCATGTATTCATTTTTTCTTTCATATTACAAACAAGCAAAGAACACTCCTTCTGTTCTCATTCCTTATTCATTTCTTTTCTTTACTTTTTATTTCGTTCCGTTAATTATAATTTCTATCCTGCAAGCTTCTATTTGCTTTCATGATATCACGTTCGTGACCCCACAACCCAATTACGGTCAACTTTAATGCCGCATTCATTCTATGAAGACGAGCAATTAACACACATGCATATTTTTATAATGCCCCTTTCTCTTTGATCGGAGAAATCGTATTCACCTCAATAGACGTCATTGATTGGTTGAAGCAAGAAATTAAACAACAAATAGCTTACAAACTACAGAATTTTCTCAAGAAAGCCAAGAGAAAAAGATGTTTTATAAACACATTCTACCAGTATACGAAGTTTAAAAGTGTTTAGTTACAAAGAAATTATTTTAAAAATCTGTCGGTCAAAGCGAAAAGATCCGTTTTTTTGTATGCGTTTGTTGTTTTCTCAGTTTAATTTTTGCTGGATTATTCTCTGTTTTCTTAAAAATAATAATAAGCAACGGTCATACAGTCCAATATCCCAAACGTTGATACTAGCACTGATACTGCAAAAGCATTGTAAGACATGGTCTTCTTAAATGCATACAGCTCTGAGTTCCATATTTTCCGGAGTCTACAGAAATACTTTTTGTTATGCTGGTTCTAGCCGCTGCACCAATGCATGCAACATACCGTAAATCCTCGAGTAGAGACCGCAGGGGATTTTTAGGGGACTGTACCTCTGAAAAACTTAAACCTTGTGTATAATACCCACCCTTCTCTAACTTGAGTCAAGGAGGTCTATATAACGTCCTTGGTTTGTAAAACTGTATACGGTAACGTCCTTTATTATTATTGTATATATGTATATATAACATGATACAAACGTGTAGCTTTTTTGTGCATTTTGTTTGCAGAAAATAAAAACAGTAATAACGTTTAATAAATGTTGCTTACTGCATGTTATGGATGATTCTTTTATGACTTCATTGCTTTCTGGTTTAGCTTAAGGTATTTTCGCGCCCGACATCACAAAACGCGTCTGAATAAACATTGCTGGACAGCAAATAGAGACTCGGGATCTTTTCTATTCTGAAGCCAGTTTTTTCAAATTTTTCCTACTGAACCAAACAATTTGAAACTTCGTATACTGGTAGAATGTGTCAAAAGTAAACTTAATTGTAAACCAGAATGAAAACGGAATTGTAACTTCTAAGTTTAACGTTGTTTAATAATTAGAATTTTAACCAATGATATTCCGTCATTCGACTTTATTTTATTTACTCTGTCTCGACCACCAATTTCGTGACGTGTTAAACATCTTAAATGTAAACAAGCTATAGTCAGCCACCTTCTAATAACAAAAGTTTGTCTTTGAAGTTACCGTCTAGGGGAAGCATTGATGTACATGTGTGTGTGTGTGTTTGATGGGGTGTGGGAGACAGTATGTTGTGTAAGTGAAGTGCTTCTGTTAGTGTGTGTGAGGAGACAGAGAGAGTAATGTGTGAAAGAGAGAGATAACTGAAATTTTTTACTCGGTGTATGTGTATATGCCTGAATGTATGTGTGTATGTATCTGTGTATGTGTATGTATGTATGTATGTATGGCCAATTCAATGTAATTTTTTACACATACTTACACACACACACACACATACATACACACACACATGCAGACATACATATACACATACACCGAGTAAAAAATTATATATATATATATATATATATATATATATTAATTTATAAAAATATGGTAAAGTAAAAAAATTACTTAACCACACACCGAGCTTTTTAGAAATAGCAGCCAAAAATTTCTCAACTGCAAGAAAAAGTCTCCCAGACAATGCATACTCAGAAATAATTCACATACGTATAAGAGAAAAACAACGAAAAATCACATGGATTCTCCGATATATGTTATAAAAATATGGATTCTCCGATATAATTTATAAAAATATGGTAAAGTAAAAAAATTACTTTACCACACACAAAGCTTTTTAGAAATAGCAGACGTGCTTATAAGCCGTCTTCAACTACGTCACAAAACTGCTTTCAACGTCACACTAACAGATCGCAGTAACGTTTTAGATATGAAAACAAGCAATCTCATTGGTTAAAATTCGCAGTTTTAATCTACGATTAAAGTCATAAAATAGATTTTTCTCAAATAAACTAGTTCCAACTGGCGAATAAACTAGTTCCACTCTATGAGTACACAAAGTTTCAAATTATTTAGTTAACTAGAAAGATCTGGGGTCCTGGCCACAAATTTGAAAAGATCCGAGACTCGGACATTGCTTAGAAAATAATTTATTTTTAACCTCGTATATAGTACGCGCTAGGGATTTTGACCTTTAAATTTTGGGGAAAATGCGGATTATACTCGAGGATTAACGGTACTCAGCGATTCCGTGGTACTTGTAGCTTTCATCATTAGAGACAGGGGAGATAGACAAGCCGTTGATGTACGACACTCTTTTCTCGGTTCATGCATGAATATTTATCTTGCCCAAACTCCATTCTTATATTTCGTGAGAATGTTGTGACTAGTTCTGTCTCTTGATGTTCATTATTTTACCAGAATATAATTTCAGGTCATAAATAAAAAATGTGTGGGCGACATTTATTTTATTCTTTTCTGCAAATCTCAGCATGTAACCGTAGCATTTTGCTAACAGGGCTGACAAAGGATTCCCTGCCAGTACAAACAACATTACAGATAAACTGTCGACCTGGAATATGCCTGTTGATAGCTTAATTCTGTTTACTTTAGTAGTTGTCAGTGATAACTGTGTGGACCGCGTTATGGTCTGTCTTTCAATGGCTTTCACAAAAGCAGCTGGCCTTTTGGCAAGGTGTAATGATTCTATCATCCATAAGTGAAGCACAGAGTCGAACGCCTTCTTGTAGTGTAGCTATATTGTTAAGAGATTACGGCGATGTTGCTTGACTTCCTTAAGGGCAGCTTTGTTGAGGAGTAGCTGTATGTATATATCTATGTATGAGTGTGTGTGTATTTATATGCATGCATATATGTATGTATAAAAAGATCTCTTCAGTTTGGGTCAGATTTTTTAATTATTTTATTTCCAACTAAATTTACAAAGAGTGAACCAAACGCCGAGATTTTGGTGCATAGCGTTTATCACATACATATACGTATGCATAGATATATATATTTACACATACATATGTATATATATATATATATATATATATATTTACACATACATATGTATATATATATATATATATATATATATATATACATACATACATACATACATACATACACACATATACATACACACACACACACACACACACATATATATATATATATATATATATATATATATTCACATACGTACATATATATATATACATATACTCACACAGTCAGTAAGACAGAAAAGAGTGGATACTTAAAAGAGGTATTTTACTTGTGAGAGAGAGAGAGATACAGACAGAGAAGAGAAGGAGATGGGAAAGAGAAAGCGGAATGAACTAAAAACAAAATGCTGCAATTGGCGCGACCCTTTGTTCACTAGGACCAGGTGTTGAAACAATCCTTGTCTCTTTCTCCTCATGAATGACAACAAAACACCCGGCTTCAGGATTTGTTTCCCTTACCTTTCATCGCATTGAATTTTTGTTTTGTTATTCGTTTCTTTTAGGTTTTCTTTTTTTTTTGTTTTTGAAGGGAGGGGATACTGTTGGCTTTTATTATTTTTTGTTATGAATTTTTTTACATCTTTGTTTTGCCCCGATTTGCAGAAGAATACTGTTTTTGTGTACACAAGCGTGCACACGCTTAGGCCCCCACTTCTCTTCCCACGCATGCAACGCGCGTACATACAGACAGACTGACGCACAGACAGGCGGACAAATAGACAAACACACATACATACATACATACATACATATATGCATTTATACATGCATACGTACAACATACAAATGTGTGTGTATAATAATAATGAGCTTATTGTACCATTGCCATTATGGGTATATACAATATGCTTATATATCCTTTCGTGTCCTTAAATACATACAAGCATATATATATACACGCATACACATAAATAAATCAATAAACATAAGCAATAGACTCATGTACAAATATTATATCCCAGAAATGTGTGTGTGTGTGTGTGTGTGTATGCGTGCGCGAGTGTGTGTGTGTAACTACGAAGTTTTAATGAAGATACATAAGAGAAATCAAGAACAATGTTTGCTTGATTATTGATATAGCCATTTATTAAGTTGATTATAATATTAATCGTTACAATCTATAAGAAATATACAACTTCGTCGAGTTGTTTGCATGTACACAGTTTGTAGATTTCCAGTGCATTCTGTATGATAGTAATTTCATCTCTGTAAACGATAAAGAGAGAAAGACAGAATAAAAAGAATATATGCAAATAGAGTAACAGTTTCGTTCTCATGCTAATGAAAGGACATGCTTGAGGTGAGGAAAATAGCCATGCTTATTGGTAGGAACGGAATTAGCAACAGAGATTGATTGATATTTGCTGGCATAAATATAATCTTGCTAGTATAATTAGGTCAACCGAAAATAGTGTTCTACTTCCATGTCTGCTTTGACCGATGAACGCCTCAAAATAAAAAGAGACAGTTCATTCTTCTTGATCTCTCAGAAGGGCTAAGACAATGGGCCGAGAACTTATTTGACAATGTGGTAATATGTAGATTCGCTTTCAAAATCTTAGCTTAGCTATTCTATAAGTGTTCACTACACACACACACAAACATATATATATCATCATATAACCCCATGGTATGGATTGGACAATTTAATAAGAATCAATAAGCTTGATTGCTGCACCAAGAAACCAGTGTCTACTCTGGTATGGTTTCTACAACTGGATGCCTTTCCTAACGCCAACCATTCTACAGAATGCATCGGATGTTTTTTATGTGGCACAAGCACAAGTGAAGTCACTCACAAGACAAGACTGTGTAAAGCAGTGGTTCCCAAAGTGGACAGTATTGCTCCCCCTGGGGGTGGTGGAAAGTTCCAAGGGGGCATTGAGGAAAAGTGGGGCGATAATGGGGTAGCAATTCATGTAAAAACAACATAATAATGGGTTCATTGCTTTGAATTTACTTCAGAAAGCGGTTTATGTTTGTGATGGTTAGTTAAGGTGGGGGCACTAGGAATGTATCTTGGGTGTCAATGACCATGATTTCCAAGGTGCTAATTTACATGGCACCATCGATGAGCATGACTATGATGCACAGGTGTCACTTACATGGCATCGGCATTGATCACAACGATTCACAGGTGCCAGAGCTGGCAATATGTGGAGCTGAATCAAACTCTGACCTGATTTGGTATGGTTCTATGGTACGATGCCCTTCCAAATGCCAGCCACTTTACAGAGTGTGCTGGGTGCTTTTACCCGGCCCCATACAGGCACTTTTACATAGCATCACTTGGGCACTTTTATATGGCACTGCACAGGCACTTTTACATGGCACTGCACGGTCACTTTTACGTGGCACTGCCATGAATGCTTTACACCACCAGGAGGATTGGTCTTAACACTCCTGCTGCAGAGTACAGGTCTTCTTGAGATTGACAAGGCACTGGGCATCTTGGCCTTTTGTCATCTCACCTGAAAGGTTCAGCATCTTGAGGTCATTCTTCAGTATTTCATTTTATGCCTTTCTGGGTCTCCCACTTCCACATGTTCCATCCACTTTGAGAGATCAGCACATTTTTATGGTGCTGTCAGCATCCATCTGCATCACATGGCCAAACCAGCACAGTTTTCTCTTTTGCACACAGCAACCAATTCTTCTTATATAGATATTTATAGTAACAGTTCAGACTTACACAGAATAGAAATGACAGAGAAAATTAAAGGGGAGAAAGTAAGATGTTATAAGTCCAACAGCTGTTTCTGGGTGCTCAGACATCCAATATAACATTGATAGATGTAGTTCATCACAATATGCAAGCCATGATGGAAGCAATCAACAATGGATAAATCAAGCCTCTATCATAAGGGCAGAAAAGATCTTACATTTCAGATTATGATGCAGAGAAGTAATGATGAAATGTGGGTCTTTTCTTTTTCTTCTTTGTAATCCCTTACACAACTGTGGCCTCAAGGCTTGTTTGTGAGAAGATCATATAAAAAAAACAAAGAAATGAACAATTATTAAATTAGGAATTTTAAAAACTTGCACAGAAGCTTATCTTCCTCCTCACCACTCCCATAAACACTAGAAAAAGACGTAAGAGAGGAAATAGTGTCGTCAGATCTCATAAAATTGAACCTCTTGAAATGGTGCATAATAGAAATAAGTGGTCATTTGTCATAATGAAACTCCCATTTGACACACACCCTACTTCTGGGAAAACAAGAGTTTGATACATTTGAGGGTGGCAATGATGGTTGTGATGATAATAATTATGGTGGCAGTGGAGGTGATGGCGGCGGTGGCAGCAGTTGTGGTGGTGGCAGCAACAGTGGTGGTGGCAGCAGCAGTGGTGGTGGTGACAGAAGTGGTGGTAGTTGTAGTGATGGTGGTAGTGGTGGATAATAGTGATGGTGGTTGTTGTAGTGGTCATGGTGATGGTGACAGTGGTGGTGGCAGTGTGCTGGTGTTGGTGAGTTAATGATGATGATGGTGGTGGTAGCAGTTGGAGGTAGTGGTGGTCATTATAATGATGAGAATGTTGATGATGATGATGGAAATGATGATAATAATGATGATGGCTGATAATGATAGTAGTGGTGGTGGTGGTGGATGACAATGAAGATGATGATTATCATCAAATGTATAGCAATTGCTGAAGTAATTTTTCCATGATGAAATAATTAAAATGTTTTGACCCAATAGCACGTGTTCTTTAATTAAAAGTCCGTGTGAAATACAGAAAGATCAATTAATAAATTGATTAAAAACTGGTAAAAGTAAAGAGAACTAATAATGAATCTTGCTCTCTTTTTATTCTTTTCTTTCTTAATTTGTCTGTTTGCTTGTCTGTCTATATATATATATATATATCATCATCATCATTGTTTAATGTCCGCTTTCCATGCTAGCATGGGTTGAATGGTTTGACTGAAGACTGGCAAGCCAGGAGGATGCAATCTGTTCCAGCAAGGTTTCTACAGCTGAATGCCCTTCCTAACGCCTACCACTCCGAGAGTGCAGTGGGTGCTTTTTACATGTCACTGGCACAGGGGAATGTCAGGTGGCACTGGCAGTGACCATGCTCAAATGGTGTCTCTTATGTGACACTGGCACTGGCCACACTCGGATGCTGCCTTTTATATGCCAGTCAGGCAGCACTGGCATTGGCTACAACAACGGTTTCACTTAACTCAACCGGTCTTCTCAAGCACAGCATATTGCCCAATGATTCAAGGATACTTTTAAATGGGCCGGTTATGTGATACTGGCATTAGCCATAGCTATGATCTCACTTGGCTTACCAGGTCTTCTCAAGCACAGCATATCTCCAAAGGTCACAGTTGCTTGTCATTGCTTCTGTGAGGGCCAATGTTCAAAGGTCGTGCTTCATCACCTCATCCCAGGTCTTCCTGGGTCTACCTCTTCCATAGGTTCCCTCCACATTTAGGTTGTGACACTTCTTCACACAGCTGTCCTCATTTATACGCAACACATGGCCATACCAGCGCAGTCATCTCTCTTGCACACCATATCTGATGCTTCATCCCATGAGTCTCCTTCTTCCGCAGTACCATCTACTTTATGCAGCTGTCCTTATTCATACGCATCACATGTCCAAACCAACATAGTCTTCTCTCTTGCATGCTACATTTGATTCCTCTTATGTTCAACTTTTCTTTCAAAACATTTACTCTTTGTCGTATATGTTGCACATCTAACAGAGCATACCACCTTCATTTCTCTCCATCTATGCATGTCTTTTGTATTCAGAGCGCATGTCTTATTATCATGGAGTATAGCTGTTCACACACAAGCATCATATAATCTACCTTTCGCTCTGAGAGAGTCCTCAGCTAATAGCTATTAGCTCTCTGAACTTCCTCCACCCAATTCTTATTCTAGAAACAATATTTTCAGAACATTTTCCACCATTGCTAATTTGGTCACATAGGTAACAGAAACCATCTACTACCCCTGAGAGCCTCCTGGACATTTGAGAGAATCTAAGTCCTGTACGCTCTTAGTGCTTATTATTCCTGCACACCTGCCACATACAAAGATGACTTTATCTGTTAATCTACTTATGATTCCACTGCACTTCTTGTGTGTCCAAAGTTTACACTGGGTACAGAAAATGGAATTTCTTCCAACTTCTTTCCTACTTATTGAGCAGGGCCACTAACCTGACTGAAAGAGAGTTTTATCTTCTTTCTTACTAAGAACAAGTTTGGTCTTTGCTAGGTTAAGTGTAAGGCACTTTATTTCTAGGTTTTGTTTCCATATCTGGAATTTACGTGTGTGTGTGTATATATATATATACACACACACATACACATAAAGCTACATTAATTATACTCAGTGCCAGATTTGTAAAGGTGATTGCCTAATGTTGGAGTTAGGTAATTACTCAGCTGTAATGAGTACCAACTAGTTACTGCTCCATCCCTTCTTCCTTCCAGTTGCCATTCCTTGATGTGTCACCTGGTCAAATGCCAGAGGACCAAGAAAATGTCTATGCCTATTTGCAATTATTTGAGCAGCTAAAGCAATTGCCAAAAGTATGGTAGTACGTATTCCCAAGCCATCACTTGCTCACAAGTGGTGGATGCTGTATTATATTTTTAGTGTCAGATTTAGATTCATAAGGTACCTTATTAAAAAAATTACACTTACACCATGTTTGAAAATAAATATCTTTTAATAATATTGAAGCCCTAGATCCTAGCTTGTTTAGTTTTCGCCTAAATAAGGCACTGGTCTTATAAATACACAAGTGACTACTCAGAAGAATATCTAGGAGTTGGGGTGATGGGAGCAGCATTTTGGGGTTTGCTGCATAAGCCTGTATAGGGTAGTGGGTAGGATCAAACACCGGGGCTGCCTGGGTGGCCACACACTAGTTATCCCACTGTGGCTACCACATTATCACATGCCAGATATATTACCATTTTGTACAACTTGCCCATTAACTGGTCTCCATAGATTCAGTTTCTTAAATAAAGTCAAGGTGAAGCTGCAGCCTGATCTATCAGTATGTTTACTTCTACATCCAGAGAATAGTTGCCTGTCAGAGTTGAACTAAAAAGTAAACTCTTGCACTACCTTGAGCTTGGACTCGTTTATAGCGATGGAACATGGAAACTCCGCACTTTGAAACAATATTTGTCCTCTACAGATTTATTGTCAAACTGAATTCATGATAACACATGCAAAATTACCCAGAAAGCTCTGGAGCTTTTCTTCTGTATGGCTGCCAACAGAAAATCTCTATAATAATTATTTTGTGTACTTTGCTTTTAGCTTTCAATTAGGACAGGTCTTTTATCATTTCTGCTCATGGAAGTCTACCCCTTCAGTCAATGTAAATGTTCAGAAAGGAAACTTTAAAAGAATATGCTGAACAAGTGGTAATGCAGACAACTCATAGCCCTGCTGTTGTTAAAAACATGTTTCTTGAAGTAGTGATATCCATAGAGATTTATAGCATAACACACATGAAAACTAGAACTTGTGTACAAATCGTTGCGTTCACTGTAAATTATTCTTAAAATTCGTCAGAGCTGTTACATTCCAAAGTAAGAATACAATAATGCAGCTTAGCGCCCAAGAAGCAGTGGCAATCTTATCCCATCATCCACAAATTTGAAAGATAAATAATGCGATATCCCAAACCAGAGAAGAGTTTATAGGTTCAGGACATTCCTTCTAACACGAAGAATAAGTAAATGTAGTTTGATATAATCAGTAAATAGAAGGGTTGTCAAGGGAAGATACTTGAAAATAATACCTTATATTTCGCCTTGGAACTTTCTCGAGATGATATAGGGTAGTGGTTCTCAACCTTTTTTCACTTATGGACCCCTTTGATTATTATTTTATTCTGGTGGACCTCCATAGCCATTTGATGTTTAAAAGCTAGTTTTATAAGCACTTCTTTCAAAATTCCTATTTTGTCATTCACACATTAGCTTGTATAAGTTGAACTATGTAAAACATTGGAGAAAGAAATTTAGCTGTTTCCTGCAATAATAACATCTGAATCAGTTTTTCATGGACTTTTAAAATACTGGTCAATATAAAGATCTTGACTCGGGAACAAAAAAAAAAAAAAATTAATAAACCAGCCTGGTGGATGTTAACAAGTAAGTAGAAAACGAATATGAAAAAAAAAAGTGCGCGTTGACGACGCTGGTGGGTGGGGAGGGGACTTTCGGAAAATTCATAAGATCCGATTTTCCCGTCATAACTGCTGGTAAAATGGATATATATCGATTTTTTTTACGGAATCCCATGTTTTGGTTATGGAGGATCCGATTCTGAAAAAAAAAAATTTTTTCAAAAATCGCTTTTTCAAAATTTCAATTCCACCCACTTCATTTTTCACTTTTTGTGGATTTTTTTTTGCGAAATAGGAAGATTACGATTCGATTCTGAAAAAAATCAAATTTAAATTTGTGTTTATTTTTTCCATAATCTTAATTTCCGTATTTTCCCACGTAGATTGATAGAACAAAATTCGAAAAAGTTTTTAAAAAGTTAAAAAAACAAACAACCCTCACCACCACCCTACTTTAATTTCATGTGAATTACTTTGTCATATTACTACGGGAAATTACTCTGAAAGAAATCTTCGCAGAAAGGTGAGTAGATTGATTACATTATATTATCGCAGTTTTGTGAGATTTGGCCGTTATTTCTAGCATGTGGATAGCCTGTATGAAGGCTTTGTTTTCTGTTGAGAAATTGAAATTTTAAAATAAATTTTGTAATATCGAAATTATGCCCAAAGTTTTTTTCCGAATCGTAATCTTCGCAGAAAAAAAAAAAAAAAATTTCCGGAAAAAGTGAAAAATGTAAAGAGGTGGTGGTAACTGAAATTCTGAAAATGCGATTTTTGAAAATTTGCTTTTCAGAATCGGATCCTCCATACGTGGGATTTCGTAAAAAAAAAAAAAAAAAAAAATATATATATATATAAATAAATATCCATTTTACCGGAAGTTATGACGGAAAAATCGGATCTTGTGAATTTTCCGAAAGTCCCCTCCGCACCACCCCCAGGGTCGTCAGCGCGCATTTTTTTCTCATATTCGTTTTCTACATACTTGTTAATACCTACCAGGCTGGTTTATTATTATTTATTTTTTTTTGTTCCTGGGTGAAGATCTTTATATTGACCAAAATACTACTGTGGATCCCTTTACTATTTTGCCAGCATGGACCCCCAGGGGCCATATAGACTTTGGTTAAGAACCCAAGGTGGTGAATTGTTTTGATTTTTTTCTTTCTCTTTTCTTCCTTTTTAATTTTTTAAAATTGTGTTTTCTGTTTTGGTCCAGTTTTCTAATTTAATTTTGTAAAACTGTAAACACTGTGAAGACAAAATAAAACATTTACATCGTTCTAGAGAATAAATTTGTGGTATATTCAAAATGAACTGATATACATACCTACATACAAACACACACATACATGTATATGTGCGTCTGTAAGGTAAAACTATAATCGGTATAGCAAAGTAGTAAAAATAGGTTAGATGAAACTATTTTCCATTATTGATCGAGTTAGTGGTTAATAAATGAGGTCAGTAGTAAGTCAAGAATTCGGGTGCTCTTAGTTGACTCCACGTTCCTTACATTGCTAATGAATAGTTAAGGAATTGTGTTTATTTTTTCCATAATCTTAATTTCCGTATTTTCCCGCGTAGATTTCCCCATTGTTTGAGTCTTAAACAAGCATGTGTTAATGTAATTAATACAGAGAAACATAATAATTATTAAGAGGAGATAACTCTCAATTTTTTTTTAATTTCCATATTATAAACATGTTTAAATAACTGGAGGAGTAAATTTATTGCATAGGGCAATATTTTGTGAGTCAGTGTAATTTGATATAAGAATATGGAGTAAAAGAAGAGTAATTTTTCAGATTAGAACAATATTTTAAAGAAAAGTTAAAACAAGATAAGAAAAATATTGATCAGCAAGTCGTAATTATTTTTAAATTTAAATGAACAATATGTAGATTGATTAAGTATGTGTTTCGTATGATATGAAGACGAAACTCTGGACATTTCGAAAATAATTTCCAGCGCCAAAATCGAACATTTATTGCGCATGCGTTTTTTCGCGTGCCTACACACACGCAAAAATGTACGATGACGCGCAAAGATAAGCAGTAAAAGCATTCCAATTGTGACCGTCCCGTCGTATAAGAGCGTTCCAAAAGTAGCTATCTCGTCTTCCCAAGTCCCAAATAATGTTACACATTAGATTATGCAGTCAATGCTGTAATGCCTGAAAAAATAGAAAAAAACGGGATGGTTATGGGTAAATTGTCTTTGGTCATACATCTGCTCGGTCAGAACTGACCTGGGGCTAAACAACGAACTAAAGGCTTATTTAATAAGTACGTGTTTGTGTGTTTGAGTGGATGTATGCATCATGTGTGCGTGTATGTATGAGGAGTTTACTCCAGGTCGGAACTGTCCCTTAGTGGTCACTCATTCTGCAAGAAATAACAGCCAAATCATTATTAACTTGGGGAGTCTACTACAGAGACATTGAACATGCTTCAGCAAGTTTATGGTGATGAGGCAATGGGTAGTACACAATGTTTCAAGTGGCATGGTCGCTTAGAAAGTGGAAGAATGTACCTGGAAGATAATGAGCAATCTGGAAGACCTGCCATATGCATCTCCCCTAGAAATATGGAGAAAATTCATCAGCTTGAGCATGAGGATCGTTGGAGGATAATCAACAACATTTTCAAGCATTTAAGGAGGACATTTGACGATAGTGATCAGATCTTTGGAGTGTAAAGAATTGGATTCTTCACAATGACAATGCACCCTATCACTGAGCTCTCTCACTCATGAGTTTCTGGCCAAAAGTAACATGGCATTGCTTCTGCACCTGCCCTATTCACAAGACTTAGTGCCTGCTGCAGACTTTCATCTCTTTCCCAAGATGAAAATGCAGCTCAGAGGTCACTATTTTAACATTTCATTGTCAAGATCCTGAGTGAATTGCAGAAGGTCCTCGACTCGCTTATAGAAAATAACTTCCAGGCTGGATTCCAAAAGTGGCAGGAATGCTGGGACACGTGTATTGCTGTGCAAGGTGCCATGCAGTGGAACTAACCTCGAAACCACATGGTTGCAAAGCAAGCTTCTTAACCGCATAACCATGCCTGTGACTATATAACATTACATTATATTTTTTGATAAAAAAATATAAAATGAATAGAAATGATACAAGAATATAATAAAAGACTCCTGGAACAATACAATATATGTATGTTATTGGCATCATATATGAATAGATTCAGAGATGTGCTAGTTTGTGGTAAAGGAAAATCTGATCAGTTGTAGATCACTTACAACAAACAACAATAATCCTGAAGGGTTAATCCATCAATCTATTATCTCAAAAGGCATTGAAGTATTAAGAGTCTTGATGCATATATGGACATCATAGGTACAAAGTTTCAAAAACCATGAAGTGCTTCATGATTGCTAAAGTATAAATTTAGAGTGAATCTTTGTTAAGTAAGATTTTATGGGGATGTGGAAATAATAGTTTGGAAAATGTATAATTTGAAACCGAAAAACAGTTCAGAACAATTTGATATTAACCCTTTTGATACTCACTTGACTGAGAGTACCTCCAGTTCTATAAAACAACCATCCTGTTTTAAAATAAAGTAAATCACACACATAGATATATACATATATATATTTGTGTGTGTGTATATATACACACACATATATATAATTGGCTTTCAGTTTCCACCCATCAAAATCCACTTATAAGGCTTTGGTTGGCCTGAGGCTATAGTAGAAGACATTCGCCCAAAGTGTCATGCAGTGGAACTGAACCTGGAATCATGTGGTGGTTAAGAAGCAAGTTTCTTACCACACAGCACACCTGCACCTACTTTGTGTTTCTCCCTCCCCTCACTGCTTCACATCTGGTGGCAGTGTGTTTACATCCCTGTAACATAGCAGTTCAGCAGAACTGCCTAATAGAATAAGTATTAGGCTTCAAAAACTAATAAATCCAATTGTTGATTCGTTTGACTTAAATCCTTCAAGGCAGTGTCCCAGCATGGTCACAGTCAAATGACTGAAACAAGTAAAAGAAAAAAGATAAATTAAAACTTTCCCATAAAATTTAATATTTATGTTATAAATACTAATTTAATAAAATGACAAAGTTATTGCTATAAATTTTTTATTAATTTCAAAATTCATAAAAAAGTAGTTGTGTATTTTGGTATAAATATAAAATAACAGCAGCATTAACGATACATGAAAACAAAACAAATAAAATGATAAATGCTTAAAAAATAAAATCTGTTCTTCTATTAAAACAATACAATAGGAACTTTTTGAAAAGAAAACTCTTCTGATTGGAATGTTTCTTATGGTTTAGATTTCTTCCATAGGTGTTTGTTTTATTAAGTCATCAAGTATGCACCCATATTGTCAATACGTTTTAGTCATTTCAGAAGTAGCTTGTCCAGCCCGGAACTGGCAATCTAGAGTCAATAAAATCTTGGAATGCCTGCTTTGCAGCATCATCGGAATTAAAGTTTTTCCTATCAAAAAGTTATCCAAATTCTGGAAGAAGTGGTAGTCAGTGGGGGAAAGAGCAGGTGAGTATAGTCGATGATGGAGAACTTCCAACTCCATCTTCTGTAGTTTCGCCAATGTCATTTTTGCGATATGTGGTCTGACGTTGTCTTGCAATAAAATAGGAGTGGATCTGTTGACTAATCTAGGCTGTTTTTTTGTAAGTTTCAGCCTCATTTGGTCCAGTTGGCTGCTGTATACTTTAGCTGCGATTGATGAGTCAGGTTTAATGAAATCATAATGGGTCACACCTGCACCAGACCACCAAACACACACCATCAGCTTCTTTTGATGAATTTTGCTTTTTGGACTATGTTTTGTTGGCTTGTCATTGTTCAGTCATTGTGCTGAACATTTACAGTTGCTGTATTGGATCCATTTCCCATCACATATTACAATTCGATTAAAAAATGATTAATTTTTGTGACGAGAAAGTAGTGTAAGCAGACTTCCAAATATTGCTGCTTCTGATTTTCATTGAATTCATGTGGAACCTATTTATCTAACTTTTTCACTTTACTTATTTGAACTAGGTGAGTCAATATTGTTTGCTTGCTAACACCAAACAACAACGATAATTCATGAGTGCTTTGAGATGGATCTGACTTGATGGTGGCTTTCAGTTTGTCATTATCCACCTTTGTTTCTGGTTGACTGCATTGCTCATTTATGAGGTCAAAGTTACCAGAACAAAATTTTGCAAACCAATTTGATGCTGTCTGTTGTGTAATAACATTAGAATGAAATACTCCATTTATATTCCGAGCTGTGATGCTAAATTTCCAAGAAAGAACTCATATTTCAAAACTTTACTATGAATTTCCAACTTATCCATCTCTAAACAAAAATAGCAAAAAACGATTTATAAATACTTTATAAAGTGCAAAATGAGTTAGAATAAAACTATAGATGTGTCAGCTTTCTAACAAAAAATAAAGATTGCCGAAACATAATAATGGTGCAAAATGAGCAGCTATCAAAGTTTACCATATGCCTTACTACAAATTTCATACTTGATGACCTAATAATGTTATATCTTTTCTTCTACTTATTTCAGTCATTGAACTGGGGCTATGCTGGGGCAACATCTTAAAGAGTTTAGTTGAACAAATTGATCCACATACTTAATTTTTGAGCCTAGTATTCAGTCTATCAGTCACTTTTGCCAAACTGCCAATTTACAGGGGATGTAAACAAACCAAAAATGGTTTCAAGTTTTGATGGGGAAACAAACACAAACACTCATACATATATGACTGGCTTCTTTCACTTTCTGTTAATCAATGCACTCACAAGGCATTGGTAAACCCAGGGCTATAATAGAAGTCACTTGCCCTGGGTGTCTTGCAGTGGGACTGAGCATTAAGCTACAAGGTTGCAAAGTGAGCTTCTTAACCACAGAGTAATGCCTGGGTTCATAAAGATGTAAGAAATATTTCACAAAAAGTATTTTACATATTTCACATACATTATAGTTAAGAATTAAGATGAAACTGTGCCACTGTGAAGAACAAAGTACAAAATACTTTCCTATATCATTATTTTAAATTTCCTTACCAGTGCATATATTATTTTTCTCAACATCTATATCAGGCATGACCAACCTTTTTACTTTTTATGAAAAGCAGGTTGCATGAATTATGGCTCATTCTCAGGCAAATTGCACTATTAAAAAAAAAATTCACGGTAATTTTTCATTCGGTATGCCATTGAGAAAGCTCTATGTGCTGCAGTTTTCCCATGGTTAATCTATATTCTCTGTCATTCTAACATCTAGAGTTATCACCATACATACTTACCAAACATCAAATTCATGCCCCACCGTATTTCAACATATAATTTTAAATCAATTTTCATTTCAGACTTATTTTCTTTAGCATTTATGATAAAAATTGTCATTAACACTTATGATTTTTCATTTCATTATGGATGATATTTCAACTGATTAAATATTTTGCAGGGGTTTGCTACATTAATTATATTAACCTATACTTAACTGCTGATTTATTAAGAACTGCACAAAGCCAAATATTTGTTGAGGAGAAATACAATTGAATGAAACAACCCAGAATGATGCAGGTATTTGAGACATGAAGAATCAAAGACAGAGGTAACTATGAAAGACTATTACAATATAGTCAGTTTGGTAAAGTATCAGAACACTGTATCCCTCTACCAAAATTTAAATACTTATTATTTGATGACTTTGGCAAATGCATATGTACATGAGGGAGCTTTAACATGGTTGCTTGATCTCCTAGCCTTAGCTGCCACATTACTCTCATATCATACCTTACTTTTCTAAAAAAAAGGCAGGATACATTGGATTAATATTTTTTCTGTTTCTTGTACATAAGAAACATATGGGATGGTCATGGCTGAGATACTTTTGATCATAGATTTGCTCAATTTGAGGCTAAGCAGTATTTCTTTCTCCTTGGAATAACATACTTAAAAATTAATTCCTCATTTTCAGTATCATCTCTTCTAGCTATTTTTCCACCAATCACTCTTTTTGTACCTCCATTTATCTCTCCCTCTCCTCCAAACTACATCTTAGGACTGTCTTATCTCTTCTTTAACTCTCTAATCTGCTTTCACTCTCAACAGTCTCACATCTGTCATCAACAGCTTCCTTTTCATCTTAGTCTCCCACTCACTGCAGCCAGTCCTATGCACCTCTGACATCCATCTCCGTCAATGTACTTCCCCCCCTCTCTGCACTTCATGTCCTATTTTCTGCTCTATCTACAGCTTCATAATACTCTCCTCCCTTCCTCTACTGCTACCATAGCCTACACATCTCAATAGTCAAGGTTGTCGTACCATTTATTTATTATTTAATTTATGGGCATTGACCTCCGGAGATACTTCAATTCTCATAGTATTTTGTGTATGGAAATCAGGGAGAGCAGAAATATTGAAGTGAGACTTGGTAAAACAGAGAAGTGAAGAATGCTGAGATGTATCCTGGAGGAATCTGTCCATATTGTATGTGAATGTTATAGAGTTTTTCTCTTTGATTTCTTTCAGAATAATGTTGAATAAGGCAGGAACCATTGAGGTAAAAATGTTGTGACCCAATGTTATGTGATATGAGTTTTATTTTTGTAGAAGGGATTTGTGAGCTTGATACCAGCATTATTTGAACATCATCATTTAACCTTCATTTTCCATGCTGTCATGGGTTGGATGGTTTGACAGGAGCTTGTAAGGCTAATAGTTGCACCAAGCCCCATAGTCTGTTTTGGCATGGTCTCTACATCTGAATGCCTTTCCTAATACCATCCACTTTACAGAGTGTACTGGGTGCTTTCTATGTGGCAGCAGCACTAGTGCATTTTATGTGGCACCATAATCAGTACTTTTTACATGGCACCAACACCAGTGCTTTTCATGTGGACCAGTACCAGTGCTTTTTCTGAGGCACCAACAAGATTATGAAGTACCTTACAAGACAAGAACCTCTTGACTGCAAGGCGGAGTACAGGCAAGGTTGTTTATGGAAGACCAACAGTCGTCTATGCATACCAGCCTCAACTCTCCATGCCACCGATGGTTATCCAAAGGAAAAGCAAAGGCTGATACAGCTTGGCACCAGTGATGTGGCAACTCATTTCTACAGCTGAGCAAACTGGAGCAATGTGAAATAAAGTGTCTTGTTCAAGAACACAACACTCAGCCTAGTCTGGGAATCAAACTCATTATCTCATGATTGTGAGCTTGTGCCTGGGTTATATCAAGCCTAAGCATGTTTATTTGCACCACTATCTCCATATTAGCTCACCCGTATTCTTCTTATAGCCACTTTATCCCACAAACCCAGATTAAGATTTTGGAGTGTCAGTTCAAATCATTTGAGCACTAATACATGTTTCCTATATTGAGCATCTCTGGATCTCACCTGTTGATTATATATATATATATATATATATATTATATATATATATATAATATATATATATATATATATATATATATATGATGTACATGTATCTAAAACCCATACATATTCACAATCATTTAAATGAAGCCTGTGTGTGTTTACATCTCTATCGGTAACTAAGATTCATATAAATTTTATTTACAATTGCAACAAAATTCCCTTTTTTGGCTCCAATATGAATTGAAGGTATTATGTTCAGTTATAAGGAAATATCACTGGATCCCGACAAGAGAGAAATGCAACCGAAATATGAAGTCGTAGATATCTTTGTAAAGATGATGTAAACAACGTTTGGGACCTCAGATTTTTTTTGTTAATTAATTAGTTTTGAAAAATAATAATTAAAATGCTGACTTGAGTGCTATTACAATCTATCATTATAGTGAGAAATAAGGCAGCTAGCTGACAGAAACTTTACTGCGCCGTACAAAATGCCAAGCGGTATTTCGTTCGATTTTACATTCTCAGTTCAAATGTCACCGACATCGACTTTGCCCTTCATCATTTTGGGGGTGATGAAATAAATTATTGGTGAAGTACAAGAGGTGGATGTAATCAACTAGTCTACTCACGCAAAACTTCAGGCCTTGTGCCTATACTAGAAAGGATTAATACAGTGGAAAATAATTTGCTGATAATAGGGAAATAAATCGAAAAATAATGATTCAGTGGTTTCGTCGCTCTTCAGTTGGAAAAATACAATATATATGAATATATTGCTTTGACTGTAAATCTATTGGAAATATGTTATGAAATTATATTGCAACTGAAGAAAATGTGACATATTTCAACCTAAATAGTAACGTCTATGTCCTGTGTTAATAGTGTATCCGAAGTATAAATCAGATTTCCGGTCATTAAAACTCACTAAAGATACAAAAAAAACAAAAAACAACAACTTTATTCACTTATTTACAAAGGAAACATCATCATACATGTTATCATTTACAGTCCAAAAATGATGTTTTTAGCAAAATATTAAGAATATTATCAACTGAAAATTGTTAGAAGAGAAAATGGCGGATTGGTATCTAAAAATTGTGTTTGTTGGTGCAATCGGACCCCCTGCATCTGATTTGCATTGTCATCTAGGAGAATGAATTTACAAAACACTATATTATATATTATTATCCTTTAAATTTTTGATAAAAAATATCTTGAACGGGCAAATGAAAGACTTAAAATGTAGTCTTGATCGTAGCCTATATTGATGTTTCAGTGTAGACAACACAAGATGTTTGTGGTGATATTATGTGCCAGAACTATCTCTAAAACAGAATTTCTGCGATAAAATGTAGCCACATCTTTTCTTTGGGTTTTTCGGTGAACTGGTTAGGTTTTGTAATGAAGTTACAGTAGTTTACACTACAAATATTGAAACAAAAAACACAGTTGTTATATTTCGGCTGCCATATTTGTAGTTGCTTGTCGCACTGTTGATGTGATTTCTACTACGTCCGTGCGCAATCTATAAATAAGCTTGTAACGTTAGGAAGTGCAACTTGAGTTAGTCACTTGTTCGTTTTTGCGAACATTCCGTCGAGCTTCGTAACCAGAATCTTCGTTCATACTGAAGGATTTTCATTTTTTTTTTTTCATATTTACGAGGTGCATTCCGGAAGTTTTGAAACTTTTAGGAGAGGTAGTTGTAGCTATCATAAATTATTGTAATTTTAGTAATACATTTAAGTTGACTTGCGAATGTTTTTTTTATAATTCCAGACTGTGCAAAACGGCTGTAACATCCCTTTGAAAACACCCCACTAAACACAGCTTGTTGCAGCTGACAAGTTTGTAGAATGCAGTCAGGACGCGAAGACAATTTGGAAGTTCGCTATGCAATAAAGTTTTGTGTTAAACTGGGCAAAAACGCTAGAGAAACTTATGAAATGCTCCAGGCTGCTTATGGATTAACTTGTATGTGTCGATCATCTGTTTTTCGCTGGCACAAGAGGTTTAAGGACGGTAGAGCGGAGGTAAGAGACGATGAGAGGTGTGGAAGGGAGAAAGACGTCAGAACATCAGAACTAGTGGAGAAAATTCGCAATTTTCTGGATGAAGATAGTCGTGTGTCTATTAAGACAATAAGCATACAATTTGGAGTTGGTGTGGCAACTGTACACAGAATTATTCATGAAGATTTGAAAATGCGCAAAATTTGTGCTAAGTTTGTTCCTAGTGTGCTCAGTGATGAACAAAAAGAAAGACGCGTTGGTGACAGCAAGGAGATGGTTGAACTCATTACCTCCAATCCAAGAGTACTTGAGTCTCTGGTGACATGTGACGAAAGCTGGATCTACTGTTATGATCCAGAGACCGAGGGACAGAGTGCCCAAAGTAATCTTGGCTCCCCCACACCGAAGAAGGCCAAGCAAAGCAAGTACACCAGGAAGCTCATGATGATCCCCTTTTTCGACAGCAAAGGCATAATCTACACCCACTGGGTTCCCTCTGGCCAGAGCGTCACCAAAGAGTATTTTGTGGAGGTTTTGAGGGAGTTCGGGGAAAAATTTCCCTACAAAAGGCCAGAGCTCTACCAATCGGGTCGGTGGCATCTACACCAGGACAATACACCAGTCCACAATTCCATCCTGGTAACCAACTACTTGACAGAGATGGGCATTAAAACTGTCCCTCAACCGCCTTGCAGTCCAGATCTTTCTCCCTGTGACTTTTGGTTTTTCTCCAGGCTGAAAGAGAAACTCAAAGGTAGACGTTTTGATGACATTGAGAAGATAAAGGAGGCTGTGACAAAGGTCCTGGACACTTTCACTTTGGAGGACTTTCACGGAGCTTTCACCAAGTGGCTAGAGCGCTACAACAAGTGCATTGAAGTGAAAGGATCCTACTTTGAAGGAGAATAGTTTTGTACCTCTTTGAAACTAATAACTATCTCTTCTTATTTCTTTATTGCCCACAAGGGGCTAAACATAGAGGGGACAGACAAAGGGATTAAGTCAATTACAACGACCCCAGTGCGTAACTGGTACTTATTTAATCGACCATGAAAGGGATGAAAGGCTAAGTCGACCTCGGCGGAATTTGAACTCAGAACGTTAAGACGGACGAAATACAGCTCAGCATTTCGCCCGGCGTGCTAACGTTTCTGCCAGCTCGCCGTCTTCAACTAATAACCATCTCTTCTGCAAAGGTCTCAAAACTCTTGAATGCACCTGGTACATTGATTGAACAATCATGTCTGACGCCACTGCACCCGCTTCTGTTGGTCCTTTTAAGGTCACTGCTGGTAGAAAAGGAAAAAAAAAAAAAAACAACTAAGAAGGTACACGTTAAACCAAAAACTGAAGGAAGCTAAGAAAAGTGGTACCAAGAAAGCAGCCACGAAACTTATAGCCCCAAAGGAAGCCGCCAAAACACCTTAGGCCGCAGCAAAGAAAAAGTAAACGAACTTTACATAAAAAAAACGAACATTACAAAGTGACTTGTAAAATATAATTGTATAAAATAATTCGGATCTTTTCGGTTTGAACGACAGTTTTTTCTAGCGGTGTCATATGAAATTGTCACCCATAATTATTACCCTAGTATCGATCTATTGCATTTCAATCTGTTTTAGGGTTAGGGTGGGGGGAAGGGTATCTTTTTTTCTTCAGAAATGTAAATAAACCCAATCTGTTTCTTAAACGAGGGACATTCATACGGCACAGAATGTTTTTTTTTATCTCAATAGACGTCATTGATTGGTTGAAATTGCAGAAATTAAAAAAAAACAACAACAATCATCTTACAAACTACAGAATTTTCTCAATAAAGCAAAGAGAAAAAGATGTTTTATAAACACATTCTACCAGTATACGAAGTTTAAAAGTGTTTAGTTATGCGGAAATTATTTTAAAAAACTGCCGTTCAAACCGAAAAGATCCAATAATTCTTGTCATTAATATTTCAACCGATCATTTCCTCCGGTTTTTTTCCTCAGTATGAACTTTTATACATTTTCATCTGTAAATATTCATTTGTCATTAATGGAGGGCGTTTGAATAATTCTTATGGAAATCGCTCTTCCAATATTCGTTTAAAAGATAAAGATTCATTATTTCAAATTAAATTCACTTTTTTTTTTTTTTGCATGCTATTCGAAACCATTTTATGTCCGTTATATATTTTTACTTTTGAGAAATCCGCACCTAGCAATTTATCTGGGTGCAGGTATATTATTTCTGTTTAATATGTTGTAGCGACATATTCAAGCTATTTCATCTGACACCAGATCTTTTTAAATGTCCGTTGTGTGTGGAACTCCACCACTGACAAATATAAACCGAATAGGCTGCAACATTTGTGGTAAAATATATAGCCTATAAATATTAATATACACAGGCAGGTGTTTACTACAACTCTGATAATGTCTAGGATTTTGTTTGCCACCTTCCTTCTCGGGGTTCATAAGCAACTAGCCTCCTCTCACCAAAAATTGCTCTGCCACCTATATCAGAAACAAGTGACCTAGTTTAGGAAGTGACGGATTCAGAAATGAGCAACAAAATGTAAAAGTGATGCAGCAGATAATATTCACACATAATTGACAGTTGATGAGGTCATGATTGGGTTGATACTGGGGCGGCAACATGGGGTTCTTTGGAATGTTGCTTCAGTGTACATATTCTTATAAAATGTATTGACAAGCCATTCTTTTATTTCAGGCCTTATACGGACTTAAGCACCGAGACTGTATTGTCAATGAATTTAGCTGCTATTCGTAGAATATTTAGGCAATATAAGTACTTGCATATAATTATTTTAATCAAGTGTTTAATCTCGTGTTAGCTTCTAGTCCACCAAACACAACCCATGGGCGAAAGTATTCCACCTACGACCATCCTGACATTTTTCATTGGATCGAACGTGTTTTCTAATGAGGAAAAGTTGCTTTAGACACTGAAAACTATACAACTGACCCAGTTAATTCCATCAATTTTATTTTTCCCTCGCCGATTTTAGAAAAGGCGGTCATTTGATCGCTCGAGTTGCTCGAAATAGCAGCCTAATCTCTGGATAAATTTCTCAACTGAAGGGTGAAGGAGTCGTCCGTTACTCACAAATCAGGGATCTTGAAAACAAGTCGCTTTTTTCATTTGCCATCCATTTCACACACTCGGCCTTATTGGAAATAGCTGGCAAAGCATCACTGGAATGACCAAACCAAAGCGAAAATAAACATGTAGAGCACAAATAATTTAACATCCAAGTAATTTAGCAAAATAAAAACGTGTAAGATCAGAAAAAGTGAAATACTTCAAAACATTTCGACTCATTTACTTAAATGTTTTCATTACACTAATTTCTCTTCTTTAAAGATGGATAACATTTAACAGAGAAGTAAACGGTGGAATCAAGTGAACCACGGCCAGCCAACACACAGGAAGCTGGGTCCCCACCCTCATTCCAGCATTTCCTTCTGCAATTTACTCCAAGACACCATCACCCATAGGCAAAAATACTGAACGTATGACCATCCCATTTTGTTTTATTTGACCTTAAAATGGTCAGCTGTAGGTCAGTCGCATTTGAAAATTTGGCATTCAGATGTAATTTTCTATTTTTACGGGAGAACTGGTCAATTTAAATCTTTTCCGATACTTTGATCGCTCGACTTGCTCGAAATAGCCAAATCTCAGTGGATAAAATTCGCAACAGAAGGTCCTGGAGTCGTCTGTCACTCACAATTCAAGGCCTTTAAATCCAAGTTGCATTTACTCCATTTAACATCTTTGCTAGAAATAGGTAAACCAGTCCTTCTCAAAGGGGATGGTCATTGGTGTAACAACCCAAAGCGGAAAGACATGTAAAGTTTCTTTTCTTAAAAAGGTTTAGTTGCTTAGTTTTTCTTTAAAAATGGATCTAACATTTAACCCAAGTAAACGGTGAAATCTGGACCACAACCAATCAATACACAGAAGGCTGATTTTTGTTTCAGCAGTTCCATAGATCTTTAAGGAATGAAAGAGAAGCGTAACAAATGGAGAATATGTAACGTTAGATAATGCGGTAAATGTGAAGAACAGCAGAATAATTTTAAAAAGGAGGGCAATATCAGGTTTACTAGAGATATCTGAAAAGAAAGTTCTCTTGTAATATATGCATACTTTTAATGTTTCGCTATTTGGAAATAAATCCAGAAATTTATTACATTAAATTTTTGCCGCAAGTTACATACGAGGGGTCTAGTCGCACCAACAATGATAGATATCGAAACTTGGCTTGCAGACAAAATACGGGTTATTTGATACTAGGTCTTTAGAAATGTGAAGACCATAACAGTAGTAGGGACTATTTTATAGATTTAGCTGGTATTCCAGCCTCGAGCAACGACTCTGTAGGCTCGACACTTTGCCTAGTACATAGCAGCTTCGCCATTGTGGTACACCTAATAAGTCGGGGGACTCCTGCCACTTCCTGGTCCTGAAGTTACTAGAAACAGCCATTGCTCCATCGTAGATTTGTATTTCAGCGATCTAGGACTAAACAATCGAAGTTGCAAGAGTAATGCAACCACCCAGTAATAAAAACAACCACAACTCATCCAGCGGCTAAAAAACAAATGTCTGAAAACGGTTGTCTCCCTTCGATCATTATGTTTTAACTCAAGTCTATCTATTTTGGCTGTCAGCTTACATTAGGTATCAATATTCCAATGGATTTAGAAAAAGAAAGTACAAACGAGTATCCATTATGTATCAAGGGATTTTAATATATCGTATTTAAATGACATTTAGACGCCCCAAGGAAAAAATCATTGAGTCCTATCTGAAAAGAACAAAAAAAAACAACCTATTATTAAATTTATTCTTGAATATGCGCTGTTATACTATCGAATGTGGTATTACCGAACAGCGTAGATTTAGAAAAGCCGGCTTTTAAGCTTCCATACACTCACGGAAAGGAAAAGGGTACAAAAGAACCATGAGAAAATTTAATGTTTGGGCTTTGGAATCCCTATCTTCGCGTACGAAATGACAGGTAGGAAAACTAAATAATTTTGGAAACAATGAAAACCCTTCCAATTCCTCGTGAAGTATGAAACTCCGATAGTTCCGTCCATATGGTTAGATTTCGGTAATAACAGAATAAGAGGGAAAAAATTGGGACTTTCTTGAAAATACAACTTTATATCATGATAAAACAATAATCAGAGTGGTTAGAAAGCTCAGAAGCTGAAATTTTAAAATTTCATTAGTGCAGGTTGATTATAGAATGACCAAAATGAATACCGTAAATCCTCGAATATAATACGCAGGGGATTTTTAGAGGGCTGTACTTCTGAAGAACCTAAACCTTGTGTATAATACGCACCCCTTCTCTAACTTGAGTCGTGCATAATTAAGGCAGCAGCACCTAGTCGAACTAAAACTTCCGCGCATGCGTAATACAATAATGGTGATGTTCTTAACTGTTATATGGGAATGTAAATATGTTTGCAAATTGTTTTTGTTACATGTTATTCTGTGTTCTGAATACTTTTATTTTAATAAATGTTGCTTACTGCAAGTTATGGGTGATTCTTTTATGACTTCATTGCTTTCAGGCTTAGCTTAAGGTATTTTCGTGCCCGACATCACAAAATGCATCTGAATAAACATTGCCGGACAGCAAATAGAGACTCGGATATTGCTAAGAAATGTTTTCCGTTCTCTTTGAGCATATAAAGACAAATTTAGGTGGGGCAAAATGTGTAAGTCCGGATAAACTAAATTTGCTTTTTCTATTCCCCATTTGAAACAAAACTCATTCACGTTACTATCCACCTTAGACATCAAAAAGGCAAAAAGAAAAAAGTGTAATAAAAATATCCAGGTCAAATGAAAGAGGATCATGGAAAAATGGTACATGATATGAAATTATAAAGCTCAGCTAAATTTTAAAATTCAGCATAAAATACTTTCTATAGCTGCTTCACAATCTGCTGGAATCGTTCTCTCTGTGATATATTTATGCACATCATGCAGTTAAAAAGAAGAGAGTATTAAAATTAGTCATTTCTAATTTTGCCCCTATTTTTTGGGGGTGGGGAAACATTGGCTTAGAATCCAAAAGAGAAAACAATATTGATTGTTATACACCAAAACTTCAAAAATTATCCAGATGTTTTATTAGCAACCTATATTACATATTTTGTATATATATATATATATATATATATATAGGAAAAATTTTATCATCACTAAATGTGACTGAGGGTGATGAAGCACCTATATTGCTAGAAATAAGAGTTAAAGACTCTTAATGCTGCAAGAAGAGTGCAATATATATACACTGACAGGGTGACCACCCCATGACTGTCTCTAGAATTACTAGACTAGGCTAGTTTTGCCAATTTCATTGGCATCATCAGTAGTGACTATTCAAACAGTTGATGCTAATGTGTATATTAAAAATTAATATAAACAGCTAGGCATAGTATAATACCATAAAGGAAAAATTTTATTGTCACTAAATGTAACAGGTTACTGAAACACCTATATTGCTAGAAATAATAGTTAAAGACTCTTAAAGGGACAGTTATTTCCCCTGTCAGTGTATGTATATACAGTAATCCCTTGACTATCATGGGTGTTACATTTTGAAGCATCCTGGGGAAAATCCATGAAGTAGAACCAGTATTGTACTGTATATTTTTTAAAATTATATTTATAATTTGTATATGTTTTATTATTTGGAAGTTTGTGGTTATTGTCACTGCATGTCGAAATCTTAAAAAAAATTTTTAATGTATCATATACTAGCAGTATCGCCCGGCGTTGCTCGGGTTTGTAAGGGAAATAACTATATAAACATTTTTAGAGATGTAAAGTATAATAACCATCTCAATATGGCTAACCACAAAGGGGGGGGGTGTTACTGTAGCTTTTTACGTTCTGAGATTTAATAATACATTTTTAGAGAGTTACTTCCCTTATATATGCCAAAAATGCATTAAAAATGGGGAAAATTGATGGTAAATTTTTTTTTTAATTGTAGACTCATCATAGATGCGCGCTAATACCCAGAAGGGCTCGATATGAATCACGACTATAAGATACCCGGTTTTGGTTAAACTGCACTGCAAAATGTGGGAGTAGTTAGGAATCTAAATCATAGGAGACAGACAGCACACAACCTCACTTTTATATATAAAGAAGATATGTAATTTTTGACACTGAATTTGAATTTGTTATTTATTCCAGAAAAAATTTGCGAAAATGTTACAGGCGTTCAAAGTTTTATAATTTTCAGTCAACCAGTAAACAGTGCATCCGCTGCCTCTTCCTTCATCTGTTACATTAGCAAGAAAGGAGGCAGGGGTCACTGGCATGTCAAAACATTAGACTAGCTACAGTAAACAGTGAAAAACAAAAAGATTCACAAGCAAATTAAATATTTAGTAGCTACGAACAAACCAACAGGAGTTGCTAGAAATAACAGTCAAAACATTACTTAAAACAGACATTTATTAGTTTAAAAAAAACTCAAGAATGAAAGTTTGCAATACACACTTGGATTTTATAAAATAAATGATCTTTCTCATAATTCCTTCTCTACATAAATTCACAAAGATAAGTGTCAACCATGCTTTAAAGATGCCCAGGTACTCTCAATTTATTGATTACACTCAATTTGGTGGTTACACTCCTTGTGTGCATGTGCAGCATCTTTGGTTACATGGGAAACAGTTCTTTGCAATCAGTTATGGAACATGTGGTGCTTCTTTGCTTAATCCATTAGCGCTCACAATCCTTTTTTTTAGGACCAGAAGGATAATCCATCATATTTCTGCAACAGCTGTATTTTTCTGAGATATCTTTAGTTAGTCATCAAGACTGGAGTGTCTTTCAAATATTACACCTACTGTATGATGTATATTGGCAACACTTTTCAGAACAGTGTGAAAATCTTGAGGGAAAGGATACACTCAGTTTCATGTATTATTCAATCAAAAATTTTTTGGTAAGTAGCACTTATATCCAACACATATTTGTATATAGTATAAATAATTGTTCTAACTGTCCTATAAAGTCAAGAAAATCTTTGAAAGTAATTTTGCTCAAATATAGCATGCTCTATAAGTTTGGTCCTAATATAAGGACCATGGTCACTGGAGCTTTTTTCCATTTTCTATGGATGTTGCATAAAAGAGAAAACAGTTTGCATGGGCAAACATTTTTAAGCTGAAAATATTTTCTATGTATAGACAACTGTGAAAAAAAAAAAATTTTATTTGTTATTTTCTTTCTTTATTATTCTTATTTTAGTTTTATTTTCAGATACTCTTCCATGGCTTTCTACCATTCAGTCAAGTCATTCTATTCAGTTCATGACATAGTAAATTATGCATCACCCAGTGATGAAAACTTGATTGATATTGTTGAAATTCTTCCACCAGTAAATGAACTAACTGATGAACAAGACTTTGATGATGAGAACAGAGATCTGACCCTTATCTTGTAGGATGTGCCAAGAAGTGTTGAGCTTCATCGGTATGATAATGAACAAGAACTAACACAACCAAAAGATAAAAAGAAAAGCTCAGATTTCTCTTGGAAAACTACTGATGGAGCAGATGATAGAATGAAATCAATGAAATATAAAGTACTTGGCAAGAGCTCAGTTGAGATTTTTGAACTTTTCTTTGATGAGGAAATTTGCAGAGAATCTGTTACTTATTCCACACAGTAAAATGTACATTATTTTAGTCTGTCAAAAAACTGCCTGAGAAATTTCATTGGAATCTTACTTTTTTCAGGATACCACAGACTACCAAGTGAATGGCATTATTGGAGTGTGTCTGAAGACCTTGAAACTCCGATTATTTGAAAAACAATGCCAAGAAACAGATTTCTAAGCATCAAAAGGTTTCTTCATTTTGTTGGTTATGAAAATGCAGAAAACTACAAAAATGATAAAGGATTCAAAATTAAACTGCTGGCTAATGCTCTGTATCAGAAAACTAGCAATCTGGAATATTCTCTAAGAGACTGTCAGTAGATGAACAGATAGTAAGATACTATGGAAGAAGCTCTAAAAAAAATTTATAAGAAGTAAGCCAATAAGTTTTGATTTCAAGCAGTGGATGCTTTCTTGTACCACAATGGTGGCTCTTGTTTTAGAATGGATTTATATCAAGGAAAGCAAAAAGATCCTACTTCCAATACCAAGAACAATGATATTCTAGGTTCAAAAATGGTTTTATCAATGACCAATCACCTAGAGAACCCCAATGATCATGAAATTTATGTTGATAACTTTTTCTCTAGTTATAACATATTTGTACAAATGAAATCCTCAGGAATCTGAATCATGGGTACAGTATGTTCAAGCAGAACATCCAGGTGTCCCCTGAAGGATGACAAATCCCTGATAAAGGGGAATTGTAAATCCTATGACTACAAATTTGAAGGAAAGGAAGAACTCTTTTTTTTTTTAAATGGCATGAGAACAGTGTTTTCACAATTGCAATATTTGTTCCTCAGCCATTTCTCATTTCTGATTATAACAAATATATGGGAGGTGTGGACCACTTAGACTGGCTTATCCAAAGGTATCGCATCTCTGTTACATCTAAGATGTGGTACTTTAGTCTATCTACAAATTTTCCACGTACTATAATGGTTAATTCTTGGATTGTACATTGTTTTGCAAATGGAAATATTGGGTTGTCCAGAAAGTTTGTGCCGATTTTTGAAGGAAAGAAAAAGGTCAATAAATACTTGCCATTACATTTTTAATCAGCCAAAGATGAACCATCTTGTTGCTCAATCTTACCTTTAACTTGAAAATACCCTCTTCCCAGAATTGAGGTGCCTGGGAGGGTAAGTCGAAAGGTAAGCTACTATAAATCGGCACAAACTTTCCGGACAACCCAATACTTTGACATTATTAGATTTCAAGAGGTCAGTTACACAAGCTTATTTGGAGTTAGATTCTGATTACAAAAATTTGGGATGGCCATAGGTATTTTCTTCAAAAGTAATACCAGAAATTGAATTTTCTACTACTGGACACGATCTTGATAGAACAGAGGGAGGGTAACAAAGAAAATGTGCCTTTTGCAAAAAAAAAAAGAAGTTTCAAAAATGTGATGTTGGTCTTCATATGGGTGAATGTTTCAACAAATGGCATTCAAAGTAATCTTTATTTAAATTGTTCAGAAAAAAAATTACTTTTGATTCTTTTCTTTTTTTCAAGTAATATGCATTTCATTTGAATTAATAAATAAAGAGTGCGTTTTTTATTTTCATTTTCCTTTCTGAAATCTAGTATGCTATTTTATAAATCCTGTTTTTTGAAAAAAAGTACCCCATATGCCCATGGTCCTAAGAAAAGGACCAAACTAAAAATGAATTTTTTTCTTAGAATATTGTAATAATTTTTTTTTTTTAATATTTAGTATCAAATAAAGTTGTATATAAAAAAAGATTTTTGGTAATAAATTAATGAAAAAAGTTTGGTTATGAATGGGCTAAAGTGCTAACAGAACTTCACGGTGATGTGTAAAATACTTCTGATTGACTAAATACCCAAATTTTGCAAATTTTAAAGGCTAATAACTTTTTAATGGATCTTTTCCTTTTGAACGGCATATGTCAACACAATTTCCAGTTAACTAAACACTTTTAAACTTCGTATACTGGTAGAATGTGTTTATAAAACATCATTATTTCTTGGCTTTATTGAGACAATTCTATATGTTGTAACATATTTCCACTTTAAAATCGAGCTTTTCCGCAATTTTAACCAATCAAATACGTCCATTTGGAGTCAAACATACCGTGCTGTATGAATACGTCCTCGTTTAAGAAACAGACTGGGTTTATTTACGTTTGTGAAGAAGAAAAGATACCCTTCCCCCACCCCTAACCCTAACCCTAACTCTAACTAAAACTAACCCTAAAATAGATCAATACTAGGGCCATAATTATGGGTGACAATTTCATACGAGACCACTAGAAAAAATCCCATTTTCCGTAGCGGTGTCGTATGAAATTGTCACCCATAATTATGGCCCTAGTATCGATCTATTGCATTTCAATCTATTTTAGGGTTAGGTTTAGTTAGAGTTAGGGGTGGGGTTAGGGTTAGGTTTAGGGGTTGGGGAAGGGTATCTTTTTTTCTTCACAAATGTAAATAAACCCAATCTGTTTCTGAGGGACATATTCATACAGCACGGTATGTTTTGACTCCAAATGGACGTATTTGATTGGTTAAAATTGCCGAAAAGCTCTATTTTAAAGTGGAAATATGTTACAACATATAGAATTGTCTCAATAAAGCCAAGAAAAAATGATGTTTTATAAACATATTCTACCAGTATACAAAGTTTAAAAGTGTTTCGTTAACTAGAAATTGTGTTGAAAACTACCGTTCAAAAGGAAAAGATCCTTTTTAATTACGAATTTAAATGAAAAATGAATTTCATTTTCATAATTAGTATACAAAACTTAATCCACATATCAAATTTGAAAACAATTGGGACAAAATTGTAAACAGTGACGATAATCACAAAGATCCTAATTTATTCATAACCATCTCATTTTTTTTCATTATTGAATCTAATGTGTAACATGATTTTGGGTTTTGAGCTTGGAAAGACGAGATGGTTATTTTACGAAGGATCTTTTCCTTTTGAACGGCAGATTTCAACACAATTTCTAGTTAACTAAACACTTTAAAACTTCGTATACTGGTAGAATGTGTCAAAAGAAAACATTATTTTCACTTGGCTTTCTTGATAAATTTGTAATTCGTTTGTTTAACGTAGTTTAATTTTTCGAATTTTAACCAATCCTATGCTCTCTTTTGAGATAAAATCATTTGCTGCGTCTAAAACTGAGACAACATCCTGTAACTAACCCTAACCCTAATTTTTTTTTCTTAATTGTTAAATTAATTTAATTGTTACATGTGTAAAAAAAACTAAAGCAATGGAAAATAATTTAAACAATTAACATACAAAATAATTCTTTAATTTTACTAGCATTATGACCCGTCGTTGCCGGATCATAGTGCTAGTGCATGTATATATGTGTATATATATATGTGTACATATTACATGTACATCTATATATATACATTATTAAATCTCAGAACGAGATGTAAACAGTAACCGCTCGACAATGTAAAGTATAATAGGAGAAAGGGATGGCCTCCCTTTGCAAATACCATAAGGGCACAGATAGTGTGCCTAAAGCCAGCTGGAGACGATGATCTCCTGGGGCTAAAAAGCTACAGTAACACCCCCCCTTTGTGGTTAGCCATATTGAGATGGCTATTATACTTTATATATATACATCTACACATAAAATACAAAATACAAAGTTATATCTTGATATCGCTAGTGATAACAATACTCAAAATATATAACAGACTGGAATTGTAGGCTCGTCTCTTGCAATTTCGATCAATTGTATTTGTCCTCCCTCTTGTATAGAAGTGTGGCTACAATCCAACCTACCTCTACTTCTGGGGGGACATTTAAACTTTTTATCCGGGACGTCCTACATCCCAGATATAAAGGTAAAAATAAAATATTTCCACTTTGCAAGGTTCGAGTCGACTCGAACCTTGCTTCTATTGTGGCGAATTTACCGCCTCTGGTTAGATATCTTTCATAGTCGCACCAAGACACTTTTCGATGGTGCTTTCCTCCAGGTGTTCAAATCTTTTTTTTTTCTCTACATTGTATACTTTATAGACAATAGTCTTTTCTTTAATTTAATTTTTTATTTCATTTGGTGGTGTTATCCTAGATTCACCGTCTTTGTCGGTGATCAATCCGTATTTCTTCCATTTTAATTTCAATGAGTTCGCGCCTGCCGACGGCTGCAGCGAAATTCATTTTTGGACTTTCTTCTATCGAAGGCATTCTAACAAAAATGCTTCCATTTAAACGGTGAAAATATTGTCAATTTCCCCAAATAGGGACACAATTCGATTTTTAAACAATAACCAAAGCTCCTTCTCCCAAAGGGGGAGGGTTACAGTTTACAATTATTTAACAAATGCAACACAACAATGTTTCCTTTACAAGGAACCAACAAATGTGATAACAATAGTTAAACAGTAATAATAATAACAAAAAACCTTATGATGAATCAGAAAGCAGTAAGCAGTTGAAGCTTTAGTCCTTTATGTATAAGAAATAAACCAACAGCAGTACTCTGTAGGAGCGGCTGTTCGAGAAAACAGATATTACATACAGCGAAACTTCATATAGATACTTAATGCTAGCTAATTAGCAGATAATCTAATGTAAAAGCACAGCTCCATCTGGACTATTCCATTTCTGCATGCTAATTTTATTTTTAATTTATTCCCATTCATGTGAAACCACTTATTCAAGTTCAAGTCATTGATACAATTTTATACCAACAGCTATTTTTACTTTTGTTATGTTACAATTATATTATACTTTAGCTTGATTTTAATTATTACTTACTACATATAATTCAATTGTTATTATTATTTTTATTGTTAAAGTGAAAGCATCTGACATAAAATAGAGAAATGTTTTTGTTTCACTTTTAACACATAATACTGAAATAGTGGAGAAGATATGATATTGCTATGGGCTCACTCTAGGCAAGAAGTTGAACATTTATTTTTTTCCCATGAAACTACATGGACCCTAAGTAAGGCATGTGTAAAATTTGAATTAAATTGGTTGTGTAGTTCTCAAGTTTCAGGGAACCACACAGACAGACATACATTCTGTTTTATATATAGAGAGATACACATTTTAGACGCAGCAAATGTTGTTTACCTAAATGGAGGTAATCGATTGGTTAAAATTGCCGAAATGCTCGGATTTTCAGACGAAATATCTTACAAACTATAGAATTTTCTCAATAAAATCAACAGAAAATGATGTTTTATAAACACATTCTACCAGTATACGAAGTTTAAAAGTGTTTAGTTAACTAGAAATCGTGTTGACATCTGCCGTTCAAAAGGAAAAGATCCCTTTACGAATGCTCTTACATGACGGGGCAGTCACAAATAGAATACTTTTACTGCATAATTTTGCGCGTCATCGCTCACATTTCTATGTGTATATGAGTGTGTGGGTGTGTGTATCCGTGTGTGCGCGTAAGCGCTCGAACGGACGCACGCGCAATAAATGTGTATTTAATGTTAAGGACGTTCGATTTTGGCGCCTGAAATTATTTTCGCCCTCATATCATGAAAAATATACTCAAGTTATCAACTTATTGTTCATTTAAATGTAGAACTAATTACGACTAGCTGATCAATATTTTAATCTTTTTTTTTTTTTCAATTTTCTTAAAAATATTGTTCCAATCTGAAAATATTTTCAGCATAAAAAAGTTTGCCTACGCAAAACCGTTTTCTCTGTTTCCCCGTATTCTTTTATCACATTGCAATGACTCACAAAACATTGCAATATTCAATAAATGTACTCCTCGAGTCATACAAACATGTTTATGATTTGGAAATTGATAAACAAAAATTAAAAAAATAGAAAAGAAAAAAGCTGAACTGAAATCACCGAGAGTTATCTCCTCTTAATAATTATTATGTTTCTCTGTATATTGATTACATTAATACATTCTTGTTTAAGACTCAGAGAATAGGGGAATATAGAACATTGATGTTCGTGCGTTTTCCTTTATTATTCATTAGCAACGTAAGGGACATGGTTCCGACTAAGAACACATGAATTCTTAACTTACTCCTGACCTCATTTAATAACCGCCAACTCGATCATTAATGAAAAATAGTTTCATCTAACCTATTTTGGCTGCTTTGTTATAGCGATTATTGTCTTGCTTACTTTGAGTATACCTCAAATTAATTTTCTACGAATGGTTCTCAACCAGAGTCGATATGAACCCTGGGGGGTCCATGTTAGCAAAATAGTAAATTATTTATCCACAGTAGTATTTTAAAGGTCCATGAAAAACTTTTTATGTTTTTATTGTTGGAAGCAGCTAAATTTCTTTCTCCAATATTTTACAGAGTTCAACTTATACAAGTTAATGTGTGAATAGCAAAATAGAAATTTTGTGCCTATGAAATTAGTTTTTAAGCATCGAATGACTATGGGGGTTCACCAGAATAAAATAATAATCAAAGGGGGTCCACAGGGTTCACCTATACAAGTTAATGTGTGAATAACAAAATAGGAGTTTTGTGCTTATAAAACTAGCTTTTAAACATCGAATGGCTATGGAGGTCCACCAGAATAAAATAATAATCAAAGGGGGCCTACAGGTGAAAAACTGGTTGAGAATCACTGCTTTAGATAATCTCGTTTTTGAAAGCGGGGAAATTTTTCTCGAAATAATGTTGTTTAGTTGTTGTTTCTAGCATGTTGAGATTTCTGGTAGTGGTCTAATATTTGTGTTTCTTTATTACCCACAAGGGGCTAAACAGAAGGGACAAACAAGGACAGACAAATGGATTAAGTCGATTACATCGACCCCAGTGCGTAACTGGTACTTAATTTATCGACCCCGAAAGGATGAAAGGCAAAGTCGACCTCGGCGGAATTTGAACTCAGAACATAACGGCAGACGAAATTCGGCTTCGCATTTCGTCCGGCGTGCTAACGATTCTGCCAGCTCGCCGCCTTAACATGGTGGTCTGATATTTTTGACATCTGCTATTTCAGTAGAATTCTATGCATGCGGGAAACGGACGAAAGTAAAGCATTTTGAGTTTTTAGTTTTTTGAAAGCGGGTGGGTGAGGCGGGGTGCGGCTGGAAAGGATATTGAGTGTTTCTTAAAGAAAAATTAGAAGTTAAAAAAAATTTCCCAGATTCGTAATCTCTATATTTTTCTACGTGAATTTTAAAAAAATCGAAAAAGTAAAAAAAAGTTAAGAAATTGGGGTGTGGTAGGGGGAAATAAAAATTTTGAAAACGTGATTTTTGGGCAAAATTGTATTCTATAACGAAAACATAGAAATCCGAAAAAAATTGAAAAAAAAAACCACCGAAAACGGGTGTGTACACATTCTTTACCTCCGCCCATCTCGAGAAACTTCGAAGGCGAAATATGAAGTTTTATCGGTATTATCTTGGCATTAGCCCCAAAATATCTTTCTCTGTAACCTTTCTATTTATTGATTATACCAAACTATATTTATTTACTCTTCATGTTAAAAGGAATTTTACTTTAATGTCTTAAACATATAAACTACTTTTTAGTTTGGGATATCGCATCAGTTCAGCTCTATTGCTTCTGCGAGATTTGCAGTTCCTCGTCACCAAACTCTCCTCATTTCTCGTATACGTTATCTTTCAGATTTGCGGATGATGAAATAAGATTTCCGTTGCTTTTTGAGCGCTAAATTGCTCTATTGTATTCCCGCTCTGTGGACTGTAACAGTTCTGACGAAATTTAAGAATAATTTACGGTAAACAGCAAACGCAGTGATTTTTACACAAGTTTTAGTTTTCTTGTGTATTATGCTTTAAATCTCCTCTTTGGATACGACTATTTCTAAGAAACATGTTTTTAACAGAAAAAAAAAAGCAGGGCCATTTCTTTTAATAGCCCTGTCTGCATTACCACCTCGTTTGACATTTTGTTAAGGCGTGCCTTTTGAACAGTTACATCGACTGAATGGGTAGACTGCTACGATCAGAAATGATAAAAGACTATTAGACATATCCTTACTGAAAGCTAAAAGCAAAGTACGCAAAATAGTCATTAAAGATTTTCTGGGCGAGTCTTCGTTTTGGCTCGCAGACTTGTAATTATTGTTCGTTAATTTCTGTAAAATTTATTTATTTTTGTTTTCATGACGTGTGGAAGGAGACATTTGCTTTGAAGTGAGAGCAGAAAGTGAACGATGTATTTATGTGTATATGAAATGGTCGTGTGTATATGTGTGTGAGTGAGAGAGAGAGTGAAGGGATGTGTTGTCATGTATACGTACATATATAAATACATATGCATACATCTTTTTGCATGTATGTGTGAGTGAGTGAAGGTGTGTATTATCGTATGTATATTTTTGCATGTTGAAGTGGTACTCATTCACTCTCTCTCTCTCGCTCGCGCACTCTCTATCTCTCTCATACACATACATGCAAAAATGATGTATGCATATGTATCTCTAAATCTGACACTAAAAGTATAACACAACCAACCATTACTTGTGAGCAAATGATGGCTTGGAAATATGTACTACCATACTTTTGGTAATTGTTTTAGCTGCTCAAATAGTTGCAAATAGACATAGACATAGAAATAGATACTTTCTTGGTCCTGACACATCAAGGAATGGCAGCTGGAAGGAAGAAGGGATGGAGCAGTAGTAAATAGTTGGTACTCATTACAGTTGATTGGAACAATGCAAAATGAAGTGCTTTCTTCAAGAATACAATTTGCTTCCCAGTTTACGAGGTAAATTCATGAACTTTTAATTGTGAGCCTAATTACCTAATCCCAACATTAAGCAGTCACCTTTACAAATCTGGCACTGAATGTAATTAACATAGATTCATGTACATCATCATCATCATCGTTTAACGTCCATTCTCCATGCTAGATGGGTTGGATGGTTCGACCGGGGATCTGGGAAGCCAGAAGGCTGCACCAGGCTCCAGTCTGATCTGGCAGTGTTTCTACAGCTGGATGCCCTTCCTAACGCCAACCACTCCGTGAGTATAGTGGGTGTTTTTTAAGTGCCACCTGCACAGGTGCCAGTCGAGGCAACGCTGGCATTGGCCACGATTCGGATAGCGCTTTTTACATGTCACCGGCACGGAAGCCAGTCTAGGCGGCACTGGCATCGGCCACCTTCAGATGGTGCTGTTTATGTGCCACAGGCTCAGGGATCACAACTGCAGTTTCCATTGATTTTGATGTTGGTGTACTTGACTCAATGGATCTCCTCAAGCACAGGATCGAAATGGTGTTTCTTCACTTGCCACCTGCACAGGAGTCAGTCCAGCGGTCCTGGCAACTGCTGGGTGCCAGTCATAGGATTGGTTCAATTTCGATTTCGATTTCACTTGCCCCAACAGGTCTTTGCAAGCAGAGTTTAGTGTCCAATGAAGGGAATATATATGAAAAAACAAGTCAGGATAGAAAATGCTAAAATAATTTTATAAAGAACATTTCAGTACCAGTTTCAGTAATTGAGACCTTTTCAACTGTTGAAAAGGTCTCAGTGACTGAAACCGGTACTGAAATGTTCTTTATAAAATTATTTTAGCATTTTCTATCCTGACTTGTTTTTTCATATGTATCAACTCATGTGTTCCTTTTTATCCCTATACATATATATATATATATATATATATATATATATATATATATATATATATATATGTATATATATATATATATATATATGTATATATATCATACTCACACATATCTATCCATCCATCCATATATATGTGTGTATATGTATGTATGTATATACAAACATTATCAATGAAAACTTTGATTCTGTACATTGGCACAAGGCTAATATTAAACAATAATGCTCCCACACAACACAGTGACCTATACTTGTCTATAGTTAAGACATTAATATATAACAGGTAATCATCCCTATGGGTTCTGTCAACTATTCACAGCAGTAATATGATGTGAGAAATTTTTGTAGAGGGAGCAGTGTAATTTTTGTATTGACTTCAGTATTTAACTGGAACTTATTTTATCGACTCTCCACCACTATCATAATAAATGGTAAAGGTAACCCAAGAGGGTTATAAATATATAAAGGGATTAAAAAATTCAAAGGTTTTTTTAATAAAATTTTATCCTAAACAAGGCTTACAAAGAAGAAAAGAAGGAGCCTATAAATTCAAGGGACTATAAAGGAGGAATAAAGGGTCTAGAAATTCAAAATCTCTAGATTGACAGATAGCTTAAAGGACTCGACATCATTGATTAGAGGAAACACAAAACAATGATAGTAAGTTCCAGAGAGCAGTAGTTCAAGGAAAAAAGCTATCAGAATATTTTTTGATGCTCCTCTCTACCTCATACACATAAATTAAAGTAACCATGAAAATAGGAATTAAAAAAATGAATATCCATCATTGTCTGTAAATTAGACAAGGCAACCAGATTCACACCACACCCACCAAATGGATTTTAAGTGCAGATATGTGGATCAGCAGTGTTACTGGGGTAGGAGCAGTCCATCCTGGGTAGCACTTTGAGATCTGTTGTATAAGCCTGTATAGCGGGTTGGAGAGGGTGACATTTGATTGGGTTTCTACCATTCTTTCTGTATTCCTCAGATCATATAGCTATCGTGTATAAGTACCAGAGTCTCAGAAAAGTTACTTGTAAAAGACCAATGTTTTAAGTACAGATAAGCAATGAGCACTGTCAGTAGAGCATGAAATCATTAATATTTTTACTATCTTTAAATAGAATAAAATTAAAAACCGAGTTAAAATTTTCCATCACCAGGAGTTACAAAGACTTTCATGTAGCAACTTGATCTACTCAATGAAGAACACAAATCTTTTTCAAGAGAATCACTACAATCTTTAAAACAGGAACCATATTCCTGAAATCCTAAATCTGAATATACCACACTGAATAGTAAATGCTTCATATTTTAGAGTATATTAAATGTATCTAAATTAGGCAGAAGGCTAGCAATTTTGAAGGGAGGAATAGTCAATACCATGACTTGTACTTTATGCTATCGATCCTGGAGGGATGAAAGGCAAAGTTGCCCTTAATGGGATTTGAACTCAGAATATAAAAAGGTGGAACAAATATTACAAAGCAATTTTCCTGACAGTCTAACAATTCTGC
The DNA here is from genome assembly GCF_006345805.1 of Octopus sinensis. Lineage (NCBI taxonomy): Eukaryota > Metazoa > Mollusca > Cephalopoda > Octopoda > Octopodidae > Octopus > Octopus sinensis. The sequence goes on along the minus strand of NC_042998.1, from coordinate 142,494,442 downwards.
TTGCTTCTTTCCTTTGTAGAGTATATTAAATATTAACAAGTTAATGTATATTAATGTTAATATACATTAATGTTAGAGGTCAAGTATTTTTGGGTTTTGAAAAGAAACCCAGCTTTTATTATGCAGTCTTGTCAATGTGTTGAATGCTGGGTTTTTTCCTTGGAACTTATTAGAAACTGTGCATCACAGAGTAAGAAACATGAATGATCTTTGAAGAGTGCATAAATTCATAGCTAGGGTGACTTCATTAAGATGTTTTTAGGAGATGTATGACTTGTCATGAATTTTCCTAACCAAGTTGTTAATGACAAGAATTGTCCATTAGCAAGCATGTTTATGAGAAGTTTCCTATGACAAATACTGTCAAAAGATTTTCTGATGTTTTATGAGAAATTCATAATGAAGCACAATGGATTTTAGATTAACAATAGTTTGTATCTCTTCAAATTCATTAGCTTGTATCACTTAAGTGTTTACTCTAGTTACTAAGGCAATAAAATGTGTAACTCTTTCTTCATCTTAGGAAGGCCATCTAGCTGCCAAATAACTCTCCTTGGGAAATTGCAGAAAGCTACCCCATTTTGTCTTTGTGTCGAGAAATAAATCTCAACAGGAAAATAATCTCACAAAATAATTATCTCAAGTGCTCTGTACCATTAAGTTAAGCAACCTTTGACATCTGATGTCATCTTTTATAAAGCTAAATATCTTAAAATAACAAAAATATTTTAATTTGTAAAAATGATTACTTTTTTGTAGCTAATATTTTTGACAAGGTTTTCCCCATAGGATTCATCTCATAGAGCTCTTTCATTTGTACACAACTATTGTATAGTTTTCTTTTACAACAGCTGAGATATTTTGAGTCAAAGTCAATTGTTAGTCGAGGTTCTTTCATCATTGTTCATGACCTTTTCAGTGACTTAGTGACTTCACCTCTCACTCTAAGGTTAGTTTTGCATTTATCCTTATGAAATATGACACTATAAGTCATAAACTGATACAAGGCCTTTAAAAAGAAAGTATACCACTAATATACCTTCAGTTTAACATCAGTGTGTGTGCACGTCAGTGTGCATGTGCGTATGTATATATTTAGCTTCTTAATACATACCTAGATAAACAACTTATCTCTCTTATCTGGCTATTTGGTATATTGTCTGTTTGACTATAACCTTCCTTTTATATATATATATATATATATAACAAGGTTGTGTCTTAACACCAATCCTTTTCACCATTTACTTTGTTGTAAATGCAGTATGCATTTCAAGAGTTGCTGGGAGATGTCTATCTTTGTTGGAAAACTGATAGGTCACTCTTTGATCTTTCTAGACTTCGGGCCAAGACCAAGATCAATAGAGCAACAATAAGAGACTTTCTCTTCATCAATGATGCGGCACTTGTTGCTCACAGTGAATTAATTCTACAAATAATGATGGACCACCTATCACCAGCATGCAAGGTCTTCGGTTTGGTCATCAGTGTAAAGGAGACAGTCATCCTCACTCAGGAGGGCACAATGAAAGGCCATATCAAGCTTGATGACAAAGAGCTTGATACAGTGGACAGGGTCTGCTATCTAGGGTCTACCATTTCCTCTGCTGCTTCACTTGATGATGAGATTAACGTCAGGATTTGGAAGGCTGACAAAACGAGTATGGAAGAACGAGATTAGGCATCAAAACAAAGATCAGGATTTACAAAGCATGTGTTTTCAGCACACTCCTCTAGACCAGTGTTTCTCAACATTTTTATCCTTGCATAACCCTTAAAATAAATTACATGTCTCAAGGAATCCCTACATAAAAAATATTATATTCCATATCTTTCTCATATTTTTTAATTGTAGCTTATGTGGTAAATATCATATATATATACACATATGTATATACATATACATACACACACACACATATATATGGTTGTTATATTTTTTGATAACATAATAGGTTAGCTAGGATGATTTCTATATTACAATATTATAGTATAGTAATATTACGATCATGAAATTAGCATTAGCTTATCTCACTCTTTCTCATGGAACCCCTAGAAACCTTTTGTGGAACCCCAGTTGAGAAATACTGCACTACACAGGGAGGAGAGGATGTCTGGTACAATGGTGTCCAGTTTGGTGGTTGGTATGGCTTTTGATCCTAAGATTGAGGGAAAGGCTTTCAAAGAATTTTCATATCTCACTGTATCTTTCACCTCTTGTATGTAGGTAGTAGAGCCTCAATCCTTTTAGCCTCTCCTGATTGCTCAGCTGTTGCTTCAAGTCAATATTCTTTGTGCAGTAGCATCGGATTGCTTCAAGTTCTATTGTTTGTGTGACACATTGAAGTGACCACAGTTGGGAGCAGTTGCTTATGTGATAGTGAAAAAAATGTTTTCTATAAGAGTAGCATGGTCTCAGAATCAAACTGACTGCTCAGTGTTGCCATCTTTGTAATATGCACATGGAATGTTGCAGAATTACACATGTGGATTCCCACGTCATGCAGACTTTGACTCTGGAATTGCACTACTCCCTGGTCCTGTATATATTGGTTTCAATCTATTTGAGGACCAATGGAAGAATGTTGAAAAACTTTCCAGCATTGAATTTTATTAGCTCATTGTATATTTCATTCTGGTCTTTCTGTCTACAGTTTTAGTGGGTCATCAGAGTCTGTCACTGCTTGTGATACTGTTGTATTATAACTGGTGAGATTGGTTTACTGTATGATTGAGGGCATGTCTGACAGCAGCACCATAAGCATTAGTGGTCTCAGTACAATTCCCTGATTACAGCATGTAATTGGTCAGAATATTATGGTCAGTTTTATGCCCCATATATATATGTTTGGGTAAAATTTGGTGATTTTTTTTAATGTATCCTTTTTTCAGGAACAGCTTGATGCATTGGAGAGTATAAAGATTAAAGTTGTAGTTGAGAAAAAGTTAGCTAAAATAGAGGACTGGAAACCATATGAATATTGGAGAAGTGTACATGATGATTCACATAAGGTGTCAATATGCTGACAACATGACTACTGGTCAATACTCTGCAAACTTTGTAAAAGCTGTAAGACATGACATGAGCAGCTGCAACAGAGACTACAAAGCCATGATCAGCAGGAGTGGACATAGTAGGCATTCTGATAGTATCTATTTGCCAGCATTCATCCCCACATCATTGAACAGTACTTTAGGCTTCATTCAGATCACTATGTAAAGCTGCTGTAGGCTGTCGTCAATCTCTTGTTGAAGAGGGTTGCTACTTGAAGGTCATATCCCTGACTGCGAGATTCAGCTCCGTGCCATACCTTCAGAAAGTGTCAGAATTGGTTGACGGAGAATTTCTACAACTTCTAATTGAGAAAATTTGGGTCCTATGGATTACTATATGTGTGGCATGGATAGAAAGACACCAGGAACGCTGCCTGCAAAACCAAGGCCAAGATCAAGAAGGTGTTTGAAAGTCTTCCCAGGGACACATTAAGGAATGCATTTTCTAGGTTCCAGGGCATGGTGGAAGCTATGGGTAGCTACTTTCAGAAAATTGTTATCTCCCAGCTATAGTCTACTTGATCTTTTTTGATTTTTTAAAATACCTTTATTTTTTAGATGGATTATTGTATTTTGCTTACGAATTTGTTTTCCAAGATTCCTGGAAACAGATATTGTTATATTTTGGGATGGTAATTTTTACATTTTTTCTTGTCAAACACACACACTATATATTGTTCTTCACTCTCATTTATCATTGTTCTTATTTTATCTTATGTCCATTGTCTGGAAATCTTTCTTCACACATTTGTGACCTTTCCAGCGGCCCTTCCATCTATGTCTCCTCCTGTTTTTTCTGTGATGTGCAATCCTTATCTGCATATGCATTTGTCTGTATCTGTGTGTGTGTGCATGTGTGTGTGTATGTATGTGAGTGTGTGTACACCTGTCTATGTGTATATGGGTTTGATTACTATGTTATTTGTATCTGTATATGTTTTTTTCTCATCTATTTACTTCTTTATCTCTATTTCTTATATTTCATCATAAGTATGTGCACGTGTGCTTTTTCTGTGAGTATACATGGGTTTATGTATTATACAGTATAATGGGGGCTTTTTATGTGCCACCGGCATGGGTGCCATTTACATGACACCAGCAATGACCATGACAATTTCACTTGGCTTATCACCAAAGTTCTCGGTTACCTGTCATTACCTCCGTGAGGCTCAACATTCAAAGATCATGCTTCACCACGTTGTCACGTCTTCTTGGGTCTATCTCTTCCACAGGTTTCCGCCAGTTAGAGATCAGTACTTTTTTACACAGCTGTCCTTGTCCATATGCATCACAGGACTATGTTCAGTTATAATAAAAACAATTTTACATATCATCATCATTTAACATCTGCCTTCCATGCTGGCATAGGTGGGATACTGCCTGAAGTCAGAATGCCATGATAGACCGTTAGCTCCTACATGCATTTTTTTCTCTCCTTGTTTCTTTTCTGTGTATCTTTCTGTCGAAGAGCGTAGGCTTCAAACGTAAAAGACTTGTTCTATTTCTATTCCTGAGCGGCATACTAATACATTTGTTTGTTTGTACTCCACCTGCCTTCGTCTTTTGTTTATTTTCGTAAACCTTCCCGTTATATATATATATACATATATAAGAGAACAAAGTGTATGTATGCCGCTATATATATATAAAATACAAAATTATAAATATTTATATATATCTATATATAGTATATATATATCTATATATATATATACATATATGTATATTTATATACACACACACACATATATGTTTATATATATATATATATATGGCAGGCTTCTTTCAGTTTCCAGTTAACAAATCCACACACAAGGCTTTGATCAGCCCACAACTATCTTTGAAAACACTTGCCCAAGATGTCATGCTGTGGTTTGAACCCTCAGCAATGTGGTTGGGAAGTAAACTTCCAACCATACAGCCATGCTCATGTCCCATACAAAATATATCCAAATGTATATTTTGTATTATTTGATTCTCTGTATGATTTTTTTTTTTTTTTAGGAAATTTGTGATTCCTGTTAGCAAATGAAACATATGTAATAGTGAATAAATAATACCAAAAAATATTCCAGATTCTTGTTTTGTTATATAACTTTGCAAACAATATTTCTAAAATTTTCAACTCTAATATCTACCTCACATCAATGCAACAGTAATAGCTACTACATACAGAATTGTAATAAGCAGATGTGCTTCAAGAGAACACAACTTGGATTTTTCCCTACCTACTTAATATATACATATACTATTAACATCATCATATAATGTCCATTTTCCATAGGTTGGACAGTTTGACAGGAATTGGCCAGCTGGAGCTGCTCAGGCTCCATGTCTGTTTTGGCATGGTTTCTACAGCTGGTAGTCCTTCCTAACACACACACATGCAGTAATGAAACATGTAATGTGTAATAAATAAAACCAGAATTTCCTCAAGTTTTTCTTTTCATATGTAATTACTCTGCAAAATGTATTTTCTAGTATTTTCAACTCTCATGTAAAATATAACAAGTACACATGTACCTTGGATTACTGGAAAATGCAGAAGTACCTCTTCAGGACACAACTTTGATTATAACCTTACCTACATACCATAAATATGTGTATATATATATATATATATATATACATATGCACACACATACATATATTTATATATATATATATACACATATATATATACATGTATACATATGTACGTATGTATACATAAATGTATATGTATGTATAGATGTTCATATGTGTGTGTGTGTGATATATATATATATATATATATATATATATGTATATATGTATGTGTGTGTGGGTATATATATGTATGTATATGTATATGTGTGTGTGTATATATATATATATATATATATTATATATATATATATTATATATATATATATATGGATATATATTTATGTATGTGTGTGCATGTATGTATCCAGCATTTCCTATTATATTTGTATCATTTTCAGTGAAATACTACTGGATCCAGAGAGTATGGAAATATAACCAAAATATAGAGTAGAAGATAGCTTTGTAAAGGTGATGTAAACAATCTTTGTGGATCTCAAATTCTTTGGCAAATTAGTCTTTGTAAATAATTTAAATACTGACTTGAGTTCTACAACAACTTATTATAGCAGTGAAAAATAATATGTGATAATAATTTGCTTATAACTAGAGAAATCATTCGAAAAATAAAGTGGTTTTAATGATAGAAGATTGATGATACCATGGATGGAAACAGTTTTGTCTCTCTTCAGTCGGAAAAATACAATATACACGAATACATTGCTTTCACTGTAAATCTTAAAAAATATGCAATTGAATGAAATACTAGAGGAAAGAGGAAGACACTCAATAATCCCTTTCTATAATGAAAATATATTTTGAAACAATCTATTAAATTATAACTGAGAAAAATTTTGTGACATATTTGAACTTAGCTGGTTACGTCTAAGTACTGTGTTGTTTGCAGTGTATGTGGAGTATAGACCAGATTTCTGGTCATTAAAACTGACTATAGGTACATATTAATAACTTTATTTAACCATTTACATAAGAAAAATCACCAAAAATACAATCGTGTTACTACTTAAGGCCAAAAATGATGTTTTTAGCAAAATATTAAGACAATATTTTTATCGACTGAAAACTCTTAAAAGAGAAAATGGCGGATCGGTATCTAAAAATTGTGTTTGTTGATGTAATCAGACCCCTCGTATCTGACTTGAATTGTCATCTAGGAGAATAAATTTATAAAAACAAATATCAGATATTACCATTCTTTAGAATTTTAACTTAAAAAAATTTGAACGGATCAATAAAAAGCTTAAAATTTGGTCTTGATTGTAGCCTACTGTAATTTTTCGGAGTAGACAACACAACATATTTATGGTAATATTATATGCCAGATATGTCTCTGAAACAGAATTTCTACGGTAAAATGTAGCCACATGTCTTTTCTTTAGATTATCAATGAATTGGTTAGGTTTTGTAGAGAAGTTCCAGTAGTTTACACCAGAAACATATAGACAAAAAACACAGTTGTGATATTTCGGCTGCCATATTTGTAGTTGGTGGTCGCACTGTTGATGTGATTACTACTACGTCCGTGCGTAATGTATAAATAAGCGTTTAACTTTACGAAGGGATGAATTTGACGTTTGTTCTTGTGAACTTACCAACTAACTTCGTAGCCCGAATTTTGGTCCTCAACGAAGTATTTTCTTTTCTTTACATCAATTAACTGATCAATCATGTCTGACGCCGCTGCACCCGCCGCACCCGCTCCCGCTGCTCCCAAAGCTAAGAAAGTAAAAAAGGTGAAGAAAGCTTCGAGCCATCCTCCCTACATTGATATGATTAAGGAAGCCATTGTGAAGAGCGGAGAAAGAAAGGGTCTCTCTCGTCAAGGGATCGTTAAACACATTGGAGCCAACCACAGTGTAAATACCCAAGATAATGTCCTCCTGAAACAAATTAATTTGGCGCTTAGGAGAGGTGTCATCAACAATGTTCTGAAACAGCTGAAAGGAGTTGGAGCTTCTGGTTCTTTTAAACTTGCCCCTGGTAAAAAAGAAGAGGCCAAGAAGAAGAAGAAACCGGCATCAGCTAAACCAAAAGTGAAGAAACCTAAGACAGCCGCTAAGAAAAGTGGCGCTAAGAAAGCCAAGAAAAGCCCAGCAAAGAAGGCAGCTAAGAAATCAGCCGCTAAGAAACCGGCTAAGAAAGCTGCTAAGAAACCCGTTAAGAAACCCGCTAAGAAACCCGCCGTTAAGAAAACTGCCGCCAAGAAGAAGCCTGCCAAGAAGGGTGCAGCCAAGAAAAAGTAAACGAACTTTACAACAACAAAAAAAGACTTTATTACAGACTTGTAAATATCCAATTGTATATATTAATGCATCATTCATCATTCATCGAACACCCATTTCCACAATCGCCTCATTTGCCCCATCATGAACTTTTTAACATCCACATACATTTTTCATCTGTATATATTCATTTTTCATTAATCGAGGGTGTTTTGGTTTGGCTTGTGAACTTTTACAATCGCTCTTCAAAAATATATATATAAAACTTCATTTAAGCTAAATTCGTTTTTGTCGTTTTTCGCATGCTATTTATTGATACAGTAATCCCTCGACTATCGTGGGTGTAACGTTCCAAAACTTTTTCTATATTTTAAAAATTTGTATATATATTTTATAAATGCAAAACACCAGAGGAATCGACGCAAGTTTAGATGAACCGCGATCTGGCGAGGGATTACTGTACTTTCCAGAATCCTGCAGCCTTTTTTTTTTCAGAATTTTTGTTGCAGTGACATTTACGCTATTTATATATTGTCCTTTGAAACCTCGCTAGAACTAACCGTCTATTCAGAAATGGAGCAGTTACTTGTAATTTTACTGAATGTAGAAGTGTTTAACCTTGATGTATTGGTGTTAACCTTCCACTTCTGCGTTCAACCTTTGGCTGTTTGGTTCTGCATGTTAGGTTTTCTGGGACAAGAGTGAGATAGTCGCAGCTGTAATGCCTTTGAAGGGTATGTTCAGCGTATAACTCGTTCTATGGACAGATCTCGTACAATAGAAAAGGTAACCGCAATTGCATTTTTTAAAAGTTTTGTCTCGCTCATATGCTGATCATCTCTTAAATGCTCGGGTGCGGGTCGATTTGGCTGGTCAGTTTACTCAATACTTGATCGTAATAACCAAATCTTAGGTAGTTCGTACCAAGGGCTCTGAATTCACAAATCGAGGCTTTTAAATCCAAGTCGCATTTACACCAATTGATATTCATTTTATACGTTCGACCTTACTAGAAAAAGGCAAACCAGTACTTTAGAAAAGCAAACATACAACCACGCTCACCAAAAAAACCGATGTTCTTTGGCATGAACAACCCAAAGCTGGAGAAAAAGTAGGGCATTAGATAAGGACTTGAATGAAAAAGACTGCATGATCATATGAACATTCCCCATATTTTTCGACTAAGATGTTAATTTGCGAACGGTGAAATTTGGACCACGACTAGCCAACACGGGAAGCTGGATTTTTTACGTTCCAGCATTTCCTTCACAATTGAACGTGGAGAACAATGGCATTTAAAAAAAAGGCGGTTTACTAGTTTTAGAAAGAAAAGCTCACAAACATACTAGTTTCTGAATTAAAGCTTCTCATGAAAAAGTATTGTAGCCACGACCTCAATTTCGTAACTACTAATTTCAGATTTGTAAAGTATAATAGCCATCTCAATATGGCTAACCTCAAAGGGTGGGTGTTACTGTAGCTTTTAGCCCCAAGAGATCATAGTCTCCAGCTGGCTTTAGGCACATATATGCCCTTAAAGCCAGCTGGAGACGATCTCCTAGGGCTAAAAGCTACAGTAACACCCACCCTTTGTGGTTAGCCATATTGAGATGGCTATTATACTTTTTACATTGTCGAGCGGTTACTGTTAACATCTCGTCCAGAGATTTAGCTGGAATACCAACCTCAAGCGACGCTTGAATGGACTTGGCGCTTTGCCCGGAGGAAGTTGGGACGGCACACCGGGTGCTACGCTTAATAGTCGGGCTGCTGCAAATTTGTACGCCCACAAACGAGGGGAGCGTGCTTGCTAGAAACAACAGCCGTGTTGACTGACTATTGCCTTTCGACCTAGAACTCAACCTCTAGGTTAATAGTAATCTTTTCTGCTCGAGGCACAAGACCTCAAATTTTGAGAAAGGACTAGTCGATTATATCGACACTAGTGTTACACTACTTGATTTATCGACCCAGAAAGGATGAAAGTTAAAGTCGACCTCTGCGGAATTTGAACTCGGAAGGCAGCAACGGGCCAGCGCGCTAACGATTCTGCCAGCTCGCCGCCTTGATAGTTTAATAGTAATAACCACCCGAGTGATAAACAGCCTCCAGCTATCCAATGGCTAAGCACACGGTTCTGTAGAGGTTGTCTCCCTTACATCAGTAAGTTTCAACTCTAATCTTTATTTTGGCGGCGGCGAACGTGAATCGAACGAGAAATCGAAAAGTATTAAAAGTACAAATGAATATTCCTGATGCTTTAATGAGCTTTAGGTTTCGTTGCGGGGCAGTTATGGGGCGGTTGTTGGTTCTGGAAGGGGTCCAGGGTTTGTGTTGGAGGCCCGACAATTGTTGGTATTCAGTTTGTTTTTCTAGATTTATACGAAAATGGCGTGTTCGTGCTGCATGAAATTAAGAGGTTATATACTCGCAAGGAGTCTCGTACGTCCCGCAGCATGCATGGGACTCCAATAACACCGGATTTAATGGCATTAAGAAGTTACCCCTAGTGCTAATATGCAAAATTTTTGCATGCTTTAATACACTACAAATTTATTCCTGGGTACTATTTTAAGAAGAGTGGTCCGGTGCGCGCATCCGCGCTAGCTAGTCGTAACTTGTCGATCCTTTGTTTTTGTTTTTACTTTGTTTTTGTGCTTTTACTATGTTGAAAAGAATTATTTACTTTGTAAAAATATTTATTTTGTGTTTTTACTTTGCTAGGTAGTCGTAGGATCGACTAGTCACGACTAGCTACCGCGAGTGCGCGCACCGGAACCACTCTTAAATAGTACCAATTTTGCATGCTTTAATACACTACAAATTTATTCCTGAATATTTAAAAATTGCATCTTTTTTGCCATAAAATACGGTTTTTGTCATTAAGTAGCGTAGTTTTGGAATAGCTGGCCTTCGAAGTCCCATGCGACGTGCACAGAAGGACCATTTATAAAGGTAAAAATTAAGGAAACCATGAAAGCATTTACTCGCGAAATATGAAATTCCTAAATTTCCGTTCATAAAATTTTCGTTAGATATCAGTAATAAGAGCAAAAGACGAAACACTTGTACTTTGAAAAAGAAATTATAGGCGTGGGAGTGGCTGTGTGGCAAGTAGTTTATCAACACATGGTTCTGGGTTCAGTCCCACTGCGTGGCACCTTGGGCAAGTGTCTTCTATAGCCTCGGGCCGACCAAAGCCTCGTGAGTGGATTTGGTAGACGGAAACTGAAATATGTTTTACATACCTGTCGTATACGTCGGTTTTGTTTTTTCGCTTTAATGGTAAACGGTTCTGATAGATGCGAACACGATATTGGATAATTCTCCATCATACGTCTACGGCTCCACCCCTTTTTTTTTTTTTTAAAGATAAACGCTTTTAAATTGTGATAATGAAACGAGGTTTAGTTCTTACCGCCAAAATTAATTTCTCTTGCAAAAGAGGGTGGCATTTTCTCTCTTCCAATATTTAATTAGAAGAGAATATGTTACCTAAAAACTTTAAAACTTTACCAACTTGATCGATATATCACTGAACCAGGATTTTAATTTCTCTTGATACACACTTTGCTATCATTTATTTGGAGAATTGCAAACATGGCATATAAAGATAACTTATTTTAATAGAATTTATTTCCGTAAATGTTTTTCTTGTGCCCACCACAACACAGACATCTGCACATAAGCACGCGGATACACATGGACGAAGTCCCACTTTGGAAGCATGTTAAAGTTTTTATTATTTTGGAATGAAGCACACAAACATAGGTGCTGAGCCAGTGACTAAGCTTGTAGTATTTTGTTGGGGTTAATCCAATGAATTGACTGTAAGGCATGTTAAAAGTACTTTTCTGAAACAAAATTTCTGTGTACAGTCCTATCGCACACGCACTCACCCAACACTTTCACGCAAAGGCTGGTTGCTGATAAACACAATTATGACTGGATAAGAATTTGGTAAATATTTACAATAACATCATACTTGCTAAATACTAACCCTAACTGTAACCCTAAACTATAAATTTGTTTACAGCAGGGCCGGCGCTATGATCCTACAGTCGCAGGGGTTCTCCGTGAAGAACTGGAATTGCTACAATGTAAAACTTAAAATTCGATGTTACACACAACTTATGCAATTTTCTGAAGAAAAAGAAACAGTAAGGTTTCTGAATTACGAAAGGTCTTCATATGGACACACGCCCGGTGAAAACTCTTATTACATTGATATAAGTCATTCGTTCAATCGGTCCTTTAAGCAATATACACTGTAGGAGATCTTTTAATTTATTAATTTTAAAGTTCAATATTCTTGTGACTTAAATTAGAGATATCGACATAAGTTATTCTAATGTTCGTGGAATGGACCTAATAAAATTAGCTAGAGTACACTTGAAATTTCATATTCAAATCCGATATGACTATTTCTACTTGGATAGGGATTAGAAAATATATCTTTAAACTTCCAACACATATTTTGGATATTTTGGGAACAACTCGCCTTATTAACACTTGATATATTACATTTAAATCCGATGTATTTATTTTTGGACATGGATTGAAAAATATACGCTGATAACTTACGTTACCTATTTTTAATATTCTTGGAGCAACTCGACTTATTAACACTGGATATTTCTATTTCAAATCAGATGTGAATAATTATACTTGGATCGAGTTAAAATATTGTATGCTGATAACCAAAGTTACATGCTAGCCGGTAAAGGCGGGAGGCGACGCCTCTCCTCCCAGAGGGTGGTGGTGGTGGTTGCGGTTCCCTTCTATACTTTTCCCTATACCCTTCTCAATTATATCACTAGGTAAAGGGGAAGGGGTTTGAGAAAGCTTTCCTATCTTTCCAATCTCCGCTCCCCTTCTCCCGAGCATCCTCCTTAACTCTCCTATTACTCAACCCTCATAAAAGGGCTAAAGGTCGTAATGTACATATTACACACTAGAAAGGGGTAGAGGCGATGTCATGCAACCTAAAAGAGCCGAGCTAACATTGCACACACCAGGCTGAATCAGCACTCCATCTTTCCATCGAAATCTACACATTTTGATCCACATTTGACTCGCCTGTTACTGGTTGAGAAATATTCATGAAAATATTCTTGATAGTTTATTAATCAACAAATGATATCTCAGCAGTCGGAAGTCCGATAGTAACCGGACTATGCTAAGAACACTCCTCAGTACATTACCTTGCCTATGGTCTATATTGGTTCAATTTGGTCTATTGGTTTGGTCAGAAGAGGGACACACACACACACACACAAACATACATAGGGCCGAGAATATTAGTATAGATTTTAGATATTCGTGGCACAACTCGACTCATGTAAGCGAGAAGACCTATAGCACAATTAAAGTTTAGTAAGGTCGGTGCATTCATTACAGAATGCCACCCAAGAAAGCTGCTGGGCTGTCACGGAAGACCTCTGGTGCAAAGCGCAAGGTTGCCTTAGTGAGTCTGAGGAAAACAAAATCAGAGGGTGACACAAAACCAAGTAAGGATGGCAACTGCTCAGCAAATGGAATCCTCAGAGTATCGTGCTGAGAGGCTAGCACAAAACCAAGCAAGGAATGCAACTGCTCGGCAAATGGAATCCTCAGAACATCGTGCTGAGGGGCTAGTACAAAACCAAGCAAGGATGCATATAAATACATCACATTTTCTAGGGCTTCCTATATCTGTAAAAATGTCTATTTGATGAGTGTTGTTTATATCCTTCATGATAAGATTGATACATAGCTGACCATAATTCTTCCTGTCGGACGTATTTTGATTGCATCTATCGAAACATATGTAAGGGATATGAAGATATAAATGTTTTAATATCCTGAGTGTTTGTCTCCTTTTTCAATTTTCCCTATATATATATATATATATATAATAACAAAATAATATATAAAACATATGCATATATACATACATATATGTACATACCTACATCTATATATGTATATATATACATGCATATATGGGTACAGACCCCCCCCCCCAAAAAAAAAACGTTGAACACAATGAGAAACGATAACTTAAAAACAAAAACATGGAAACGGACTTTTTCCAAACAACGAAAAAACAGTATAAGACATACAGCACAAGGAATATTCCCCCTTTTCAGTTACCCCTGTTTCGGTTACTCCGCGTTTCAAGGTAAGGGTAAGACGCGACTTCGTTGAAACAGTCCTTCCTGCAAAGCAGATTAAATAAAATTTGGGATTTTTTGCGGAGGGGGTGTATATATATATATATATATATATATATATATGTACGCACAAAGATGAGCACCGTTAATCGAAAAGTTAACTTCGTTAACCGTTAATGTGTTATTTCCTAATGTAATGGAAGTTATCGATAAACTGCTAACATTAATTTTTATTTTAGAAAAAAAAATCAGTTTTTGCTCTAACCACCTAAAAACACCTTTAAAAGTGCTAAAACTATAAAATCCGTTAACTTCAGTTCAATTGAAGTTAACGGCAGTTGACTCAAGGTGACTTGAGTTAACGGAAGTTACTAATGTAACTAATGTCCGATAATAATTTCCAGAGTTAACTTAAAAGTTAAATCGTTAACGAAAATGCTACATTCGTTAATTAACGAGTAACGGTTTGGTGCCCAGGTTTGTATACATACATCATACATACATACATACATACATACATACATACATACATACATACATACATACATATATATATAGGTGCAGGAGTGGCTGTGTGGTAAGTAGCTTGCTAACCAAACACATGGTTCCGGGTTCAGTCCCACTGTGTGGCATCTTGGGCAAGTGTCTTCTGCTATAGCCCCGGGCCGACCAATGCCTTGAGAATGGATTTGGTAAACGGAAACTGAAAGTAGCCTGTCGTATATATGTATGTGTTTGTGTGTCTGTGCTTATCCCCCTAGCATTGCTTGACAACCGATGCTGGTGTGTTTATGTCCCCGTCACTTAGCGGTTTGGCATTGTGTCCTTTGTACTTTGTTCTTGCTGTAGGGCAGTTGCTTGATCGAAGTAAACCTGTTGGCTATTTTACAAGTAGGCAATAAATCGCTGAATGCTTTGCTACCTCCATGAAAGGGAAAGAAAAAGTAAGTGCCAGAAAGACTCATTGTTGTTGGTACATCCAGGCCCGTTGCCAGACTTAGACGCTTCGGAATATTCTGGATAGATACTAATTTGTAATAACGCTAAAGTGGGGTCACTAATGTGGAATAAATCCGAAGGTGCACCATTGAATAGTGAAGGGCAGTACCTTCTAGTGTATCCCCTTAGCGACGGGCATGGATACATTACTCTTTCTGGAACTGGATAACCTCATCGCAACTGTTTGATACAACCTTTTTATTTTTCATTGTTCTCGATATTCTTGCCAACTCTTTTTCGCGCCCTCTTCTTCCCCTACCTATTTTTTTTTTTGCTAAGAACATCTGTCCTGTCTTTTAATCAATTTGAGCGTGCAAACAATTTAACTTACCTTGTTTATTATGGTTTTCAACATTCTTGCGTGTTGTGGATCTTGTAACTGCTTTTAATTACCCGGTACTTGCTCCTATATCGTACAACTTAAATCTTTTCATACTATTCCTGTTTCATTTTCTCATTTCCATCCTTGCACCTGAACAAGTAATACGGCAATTTTGCGGTGGTAGGACATCACAACTTCTATCAGATTCAGCTATTTCATGTTTATCTTCGATTCTGTTGAATTTAACTCCAAACGCATAAAGTATAATGCATTGCCCATGTTCTTCATGACTCATAAGAAACCAGCAACTGGAAGCGAAGAGGTTAGAGCGAAAAGGAATCGTAAAAGAATCACACTGGGCGTTAAACTTTACAAAGGTTTGTTGCAGGAGCAAAAAAATCAGCCTTTTTGTAAAAACATTGAAATTTGCAACGTCTACAGTGGGCAGAATACCTGATGAATACAAAATTAGATTCAATGCCCCAGCAGCTAGTTAAATGTCATGACATTGCTGTATTTTTACTAATGATCTTGCATGATGCTCAACATCGAATGGCTCCTAAGTGGGTCGACGATCAAACTGGACGTAATATGACAATAAACATAATGGTCATACATGCGAACGCTACAAGTTGGTATCCATCTGTCTGTCTGTCTGACACACATATTTATACACATACATACATACATACATACATACAGAAATCTTGAAATAAAACTGAACAATAACATACATAAACACCACTCAGTTTGGTTTTTAACCAAGTTCAATATGTATGACGCAGACAATAATTTTTGTTTTCTTTGTGATTAGTTATAACACCGCTTACTGGCGGGAATATTTCTAGTCCGTTGTACTAGGACTTATTTTATCGAATGCGAAAGGACAAGCATATATTTTCGTTTTGAAATTTCTGCTCTATCATAAAAATTTAACCGATCCGCCACCTCCAGTAAACCGTAAATTTTACAGTATTTAGCTTCTGATATTTTGCTGTTTTCGTCTGAATTCTATCATATTCAAATTTACTCCCCACCTCTCTCTTTTATCGACCCGTGGGTTCTTAATTTCATACCAGTGGCAGAATTGTTAGCACGCCGGGTAAAATGCTTAGTGGCATTTCGTCCATCTTTTTTTTGTTTTGAGTTCAAATTCCGCTGATTTGATGCATAAAAAACAATGATGAAATTAAATATAAATAGATGTATTCATTTACTTTCTATATCTTTTTGGACGCCTATTAATGAATAAGTGAATGAAAAATAATAAATTTACTGATTTAAAAAAATTAATGAAAGTAAAAAAAAAAAGTAAACAATCTTGTCTAATCGCTAATGTTAGACAACTCTTTACAATACATTTGATTTTTACACGAGACCTATAAGAGTTATCTTTCTTACATTGTTACACAGGTCATGCAATAAGAAAAAATTCGCACGAATATGTATATAAAAACAGGCTAATCTCTCCAACTGCCCCAAGCAACCACCCACCCATCCATCCATCCATTCATACACACACACACACTGACGTATGCATACGAAGGTTGTGCTGAAACTATTGCACATATAGGCAAAATGTTTTTATTAACTGGCATAGGTTTTTCAAATTGGACATGTTGCAGAATAATTCTTCGTCTATATAAAGATACTACTTAACGTAGTCTACATCACAAGCGTTGCTCTTGCGTCATCATTGCACCCAAGCTCCTGAATACTCTTTGAAAGAATTCAAGGGCGTACTGTTGTACCTATTTCTTCACAATGATTTCCATCTCGTTTGTGTCATCAATTCGCTGTCCCCGAAGACTATCCGTCGTTGGGTCGAAGAGGTGGAAGTTGGAGGGCGCCAGGTCCGGGCTGTTCGGTGGATGGAAGACTGCCCAATTTTCTGGTTGCGTGATTTGTTGCCAAAGATATACGCTGCAACGGTGAATGTAGTTCGTTTTCAGACTCATGTTTAGTCTCATTCTCTTGATGGCTTCCCTAAACTTTTAGGTACCGCTCGCAGTTAACAGTGCAACCATATTGCAGAAAACAAAGGAGAACGACGCCAATTTTTTCTTAAGAAACTGTCATTATGACTTTCACTGCCAATCGCTTTCTCTAGAACTCCTGAGAAGGTGAAAAAGATGTGACGCATTCCACGGTCAGAAAGTTCATTTACGGATCATATAGATACGTCAACGATTCATTCATTGTCACCAGATCAGGGAAAAGTGTCTTTAGTTTAAGCTATATCACCAGTTAATATGCTGTGTTTCTAAAAACCCGCTATTTCTTTTGATAAGCTCTCTTCCCTTGCCCAAGGCTTTATGCGCATTGCTTTTTTCATTTCTGCGTACGTGAAAACCTGATTCGAAGCATCTCACCCCACCCATATTCACGGATGAAATGCCTTTAATCACCCAGGTTAGAGTCAAATGGTTAAACAAGGTATCACGAGCTTGAGCGAGAAGAGCGGCTCATCTCATCAGGCCATTGTCAAATACATCTTGAAGAATTTCAAACTGCCGGCTAATGAGAAAGCTGTCACTATCCAAACTAAGAAGGCTTTGAGAAGAGGTGTTGCTACTGGATTGTTGAAACGCTGCCAACAGATCAGAGTAGATTTTCATTCCTTTTTTCTTGAAATCGGGTGTCAGCTGCCGAAAAAAGCCATTTACACAGACTTTCAGATACCCAAAGTCTTCCATCATCTCCTGTTATGCATTCTTATCATAGTATTGCGCAACAAGCTCGCTGATTGTGACTCATCTCTCCGCGCGATTCAGCTCTCCACACCCTGGCGATTTGTTTCAGCGGCCACAGTTGATGGTCTCCCACTGTATGGTTTCTCTTCAATGCTGTTTCCCCTTCTTTAAACTTCCTAATCCAGCTGTGCATACTGCTAGTGTCAATGGTGTCATCTAAATAATCTGCAGACATCTGTGGATGTAAGACACCCTACACACCTCGCTCTTCAAACACTCAATGATTGCACGCTGCCTTTGTTTAGAACGTATTATTCACTTGTAATGAAGAACGTTCATGCACACACACACACACACACACACATGGTCAGTAGAAGGTTAGCTTTTTGTACCATTATCCAAGGCAAACAGTTTGGCAAGACTTGACAGGACATTTAATTTAGCTATATAATAAAAGGTTTAGAAAATACTTTTCAGTATTTATGCAATTGTTGATAAATAAAACTGAAATGTTAGAGGTGCGGTAGTATAGGATGAGCTTAGTTTCAATGTGGTTGGACTACAAGAAAGTTTTTGCCTCTGTCTCCACTCATGGATATAGAAGCTTTTCGACTTGCTAAAGTTTCAGTGAGCATAGCCAAAGCCATAGCTGACCTGACTTCATCATGGGCCACCACCTTGAAATTAAATACAAGGTGTGATTGTATTATCTCTGAGAAAACAGTATCGCAGAGGTATATTCCAAAGGGACAGCTTCTCTGTGATGTTGTTTATACTTTCTGTAAAGTCTGAAGAATATCTCATTGGTTCACAAGGAAACAGAAATACTAAAATTACACAGTTTCTTTGTGGACGACTGGAAACTGCATGCCAAGAATATACATGCGATGAAAAAGATCCTTGACCTAGTTACAACATTCTCAAAAGATATAGGGTTGGATAATTGGTTAGGATAAATGCTGCTATATGGTTGTGAAAAGAGGGAAAACTATGAACCTGACAAGCAGCATCTCCATCAATGACTGTTTCTAATGAGGAATGTTACAGGTTCCAAGGAAGAGATGAAAACATATCTTACTATGGTACCTGTAACAAGGCACGTTCCAATAAATAATATTACATCCGGATAAAGAAAATATGGACCTCTAAATTCTCTGCATTCAATAAAACAGTGTCAATAGCCAGCTGGAGAAGATGTTCTCCTGGGGCTACAAGCTACAGTAGCATCCACCCTTAGTGGTTAGCCATATTTAAGTGGCAAATATACTTCACATACTTTAGGTTACTGTTTAGTTTACTTTGCGTTGATCTACGAGAGTAAATTTTCTTAAGGAATGATGTGAATTTAGTGTTGGTTTCTTGTAAAAATGCAATTGCCTTCGTTTCGTCGCTGATCACATAAAAATCTTTAATCAACATCTTACGGGTTTTTAGAAATTGAAAGGTAAAAGGTAACCTAAAATTATCTCCCTTGTAGATCACAGGCCAAGCAGCACTCCTTTTTTCTTCTTTCTCTGTTTCCCTTCAACTAATCGCGTGAAAGCGTTACAGTTAAATTTTCCTTTACTTCACATCATGGACGCTTCTGTCTCCCCCTCTTTTTCACCCTCCCTATTTTTCTCTCCTTTTCTTTCTCCCTCTTTTTACTTAAACACGTATGTGTGTGTTTGTGCGCGCGTATCTGTATGCATGCACATAGATACACACTCATTTATTACACTGCGTTCTATTTTCTCAAACAGTTAACTTATTTGTTGTTTTGGTGATGGGGAAGTTCTGCAGGATTCGGCCTGATGTAATAACAACATCAACTAAAACATAAAAGTTTAAGTTTCACTTTCACTTAATTTCTTACGCACAATCATCATCCATCCACAAACCAGATACTTTATATCAGATATGCACAGATCCTATAAACGAATACCTCGGAAACATCCTTTCATGAGATCAGGACAGTTTAGACCATTTTACAGTCACTACATATCTCTGGTATTATTTTGTTCCTACGTTTCATGAAATTACATTGAATAAAAAAATCAAAAAAATCCAGTTCAATATCTTTTGTCTCCCTTGAACAGTTGTTGATATTTTCTTCGAGTTATTTCCCTTACAAAAAGCTATATTTTTAATATCTATCTATCTATCTATCTATCTATCTATCTATCTATCTATCTATCTATCTATCTATCTATCTATCTATCTATCTATCTATCTAGTGCGTGCAGAACGATTTCGTCGGTCAGAGCGACGAAACCGTTCTGCACGCACTCGTGCAGTGTCCAACAATTTTCGACCTGTGGGATTATGTCGAACGTGTGGGACGAGTCGGTTTATCAGCCGAGTCTATCGTCAATACTGTCACGCCTCCTTCCTTCAAACGTGAAGGAAGAGCTATTTTCATCATCCTTGTAGCTATGGCGAAAGAATGTATCTGGTGGACGCGTCTGAAAGGATTGGAGGCAAACACTTTCCTCTCTGGTCAATCTCTCATCAACTTCTTCAAGTATCACTTGGAAAGGAAAGTAAGAGTAGAGAGGCAAGTTTTGTCTAGCGAATGTTTTAAAAAAGATGGGTGAATGTAGCAAGGATGACACGTATGAATGACGAAGCCACCTTGAGCATAATCCTATGAACCCGGAAATTTAAAACAGAGGGTTACCTACTTGCAAATAAATGTGGTAACATGTAAACAATATTGACCGAGGTTACCGTGGTCTTTTCCGTAGGCTTTTCTTCTTCCCACGGATAAACCTTATCTGCTTCCCCCTTTAAACCTTACATCATGACACTGCGATACATGATCCCTATTGATCGTTTTTTCTTTGTTTTTCTTTTTCTTTTTTCTTTTCTTTTGTTTCTTTTCCTTTTTTCTTTTTCTTTTTTCTTTTCTTCTTCCCCTTTTACGATTCCTTTTGATCGAAAACCCTTTTTTTGTAATCTGTCCCGTCTGTGTGCAGCCCTGTGTGGCTAATAAAGAAACATATCTATCTATCTATCTATCTATCTATCTATCTATCTATCTATCTATCTATCTATCTATCTATCTATCTATCTATCTATCTATCTATCATCTATCTATCTATCTATATCTATCTATCTATCTATTATCTATCTATCTATCTATCTATCTATCTATCTATCTATCTATCTATCTATCTATCTATCTATCTATCTATCTATCTATTTTCACTTGTTTCAGCCACACTGGAGCATCACCTCGAAGGGGTTTAGCCGAACAAATCGACGTGTTTATGTTTTTTCTAAACTTTACTGCCTTTTGTATAGGTCTCCTGTCGAAACCGATAAGTTACGGGGATGTAAACAAACTAGCATCGGTTGTCAAGCAGGTTTGTGAGCGTGTGCGTGCATGACAGACAGAAAGGCATACACACACACACACACACACACACACACGTGTATCTGACAGTCTTCCATAGTTTCCGTCTACCAAATTCACAATGCATTTTTTGGCGAGAGCCCATAGTGAAAGACATGGGTTCACGCAATCAAACTGAATCCGAAACTCGTGGCTGCAAAGCGAGCTACTTAACCAAATATCCATGCCTGTGTCGATAAAGCGTACATGCACTGGTGCGTGCATGCGCGTACACACACACAGTACGTAGTACATACAACATACATGCATACATATATATACACACACACAACACACACACACACACACACACACACACACACACACACACACACACACCTATATATATATATATATATATATATATATATATATATATATATTATATATATATATAAAATAATTTATCATACACTGAAATTATTATTACACGATGAAGTTTACGAAACGGCCGCACCCCTAACAATGACAAGTGGTTAAATAAATATATTTACGTCTCATATGTTGAACCGTTAATCTTTCCACCTCTTTTTTTTCACTCCGTTTATTTCTTTTCATTCTTTCTCCGTTTTTTTTTTTTACCTCTTAATACTTTCTGTTGAAGAGAGTTAGCTCGAAACGTAAAAGTCTTTTCCATTCTTCCCGAGCGTTATACTAATACACCTGCTTGTTGTTCTTACAACAGTCTTCGTCTTTTGTTTTCTGTAAATTTAAACTATATATATATATATATACATACTAGCAGTATAGCCCGGATTTGCTCGGATCATCAAGTTCCTTTTTTCAAAGCAAACTAAGTAACGTCGACGTCAAATTTGAGTGAAATCCGTTGAAATTAGTAAACTTTTGGCTGAAATTTTGCAGACAATTTGATTGGGAAATCCCATAAGGAATCGTTTTATCGATTTATTCCATTCATCGATTGTTTTTTTTTTTTCGTTTTTGGAGAACTGAAAGCATTCAAAGATCCCATGACTCCTAGGGTAATGCTGGCATCACCTCCTACCCGAGTAATACCATCAATTGAAGCAAATTTGGCACCCGGACGTAAGTTCTGTAAGAGGAATAGAGAAGCCTACCTTCTCCCGCAGAGATGTGAGAGTCAGCTCTCTCCTATTCAAAACATGGACAGTTTCGAAACATTGTTTACAAAATGCAAATTTGGCACCCGGACGTAAGTTTTGTTAGTAGAATAGAGAGGCCTACCTTCTCCCACAGAGATGTGAGAGTCAGATCTTTCCTTTAGAAAACATGAACAGTTTCGAAACGTTGTTTACAAAATAATAGCCGATCGTTTGCGAAGGAGCGTGTCTACAGTCAGCATGTAGGTCTTTTGCTCTGGTAGCCTTTGCTTTCTCCCATGTTCACGCACGACCAGCTATATATCGCTGAGTAGAGCAACGGATTCAGCTAATTTGGAAATTAGTTGTGGAGAAACGGAGAATATCGTTTATATTGTATATATAATATATATATATATATATATATATATATATATATATATATATATATAATATATATATATATATATATATATATACGGGTAACACACACACATTGCATACATGTGTTTTGTACGCATACATGCTTGTGTGACTGAGGCTATTCACACATACATACATACACATACATACATGCATACATACATACATACATAACAATACCTGTCTGTCTGTTTTTGCCTGTCAATCACTAAAAAGACGAAATTTTAAAAATCTGTTATCTCTCTCTCTCTCTCCCCCTCCCTCTCTTTACACCGTCACTAGAAGGGGACTTAACTCATGTTTGTAAACAATGGTGGATTTCTCCGCCGTGAAAATTGTTAAGTTATGGTCGAAAATTTACTTTTACCGCTATTCTCTGGTGCCTCGGGGGAAAATAATTTGACGAAAATGCAGCTAGGAAAGTGACGAATGTCCTCCTAAAATTGGAGTGACATGCGTGCTAATTTGTGGACGTACATAAATTACATTCGCGTACACACACACACACACACATCCTGCCTTTTATATATATATATATATAATATATATATATATATATATATATAATATATATATATATAAACGGCAGTTTGTCTGTCTGTGTGTCTGTCAGGTTGTACCCTCACCCTGATCACGGCTGTCAACCGATTCTGATGAAACTTGACACACACATAGCCCAATGTCATAATTCAAAACTAATGCAGCGAAAATTTTGGAAAGTTCCTCCAGTTCTGAAAAAATCGATAAATTCGACATGGGGTCGAGAATCTAAGCTTTTTATATGCAACACATTTTCTGTTGTAGTTTTCGCAACTTGCAATCGATTTTCACCAAACTCATGGTGAAGCTTAATGTTACCCTAAGAAACTTAATTCTGACGTTAGATTTCCATGCAATACCTTACCATCAGAAATAATCGATAAAATCATGCCATTTTGGGAAATCGTGTTCAAATTCAAGATGACATATTTTCGACAATATCTTTCACAAATTGGCAGGAGTTTTTAAAAAATTCACAGCGAGCATCATGTCTGCTCCAAGGAGCTATATGGCCCATTTTATTCCAATAGGATACTTTATTACTGGAAAAAATCGGTTGATTAAATCATATGTGGCACACATAGCAAACCGATTTGTGTATTAAACACAAACCACAGACTGTCTAGGGGACGCAACTCGACCTTTTTAACTCTCGGAACACGTGGGGTAAGTATCCCAAAATGTATAAGAATGTACAAAAACGGCAAAAAAGCGGGCAGCAATGTGAGTGACAACAACGAAAAAGTCAAAAGTGACCAAACTGAACAAACGAATGGAAAAGGTTTTTTGGTGCACACGACAAAAGCAGTTTATAATAAACCAAGAGTTTGCAAGTAGCGTCCGAGGACCCTTAGGGTACGTCAAAAATTTAAGGTAAAACGTTTGGGGTGGTAGTTATAAAGAAAGTTTAAACAAAAAAAAGTATTCGAATAACTTGCGGCTGCAGCAGCTATTAGCAGAAGTGGCGGTGTTGGGAGTAAAGTCTCGAATGTAATTTCTTCCTGGTAGGAATTGGTTGGGTTGAATTATCGATAGCTGTTTGATAGTTATTTGGAAGTGAAGAGAAGACATTGCAACCTACACATGCGCCTTCGTTCCCTAGAGGGAAAGGACTAGATTGGGATTAGTCGTTGCCTACTAGGGGCTCTTACATACTCGGGCAACGCCGGGCTATGCTGCTAGTATATATATAAAAGTAAATATGCACATTTATATTCATGCGTATATGTATATCTATTAATATATAAGTGTGTGTGCAACAAAACAACCATAAACCAAGAAACCAGGAACCCTTTTACAAGTTCAACATTATAAGAATGAAGGCCAACAACGAGATCACATGATATAAAAACTTAACAGCTTTCAAACATCTATACACATCATCAGCTACCTAACAGATATCATTATGGTTTCGACACCTTGGTAGTACCATTCAGTTTCAATACGGTTGTGTTAAGAACGTGAAAAACATAAACGCTGTCCGGGAATTAATAGACAAGAAGCAGGACAGAAACATTAACGTATTGGTGTCCTTTACGTCTACACTTGCTTAGTGTTATAAATTCAAACATCAAATGTGAAACATATAAAAAATTTGTTTACCACTGTATATATATATATATATATATATAATATATATATATAAGGTCATTAAGAATGAAATGTTCAATTTTCTTATGTAATAAGTTTGACAATCGTTAACTCTAATGTTTTATCCTGACAATTCTTTGTTTTACAACATTGAAGAGTTACCTCATCACTTTTCGAAATGCAATTCATGGTGTCTGATTATATTGTGAGTTTTGTCTTGTAACAATTCTTGTGAACTCATGGATAGATAAAAAATTCGTGTTGTTTATGAATATGAGTTCCGTTGTGGAACCAGTACATCCCAAATAGCTCGAAACATCAATGAGGTGTTTGGTGAAGATGTGGCGAATGAGCATGCTGTATGTTGGTGGTTTGAGAAGTTCCTATCTGGTGACTTTTTCTCTTGAAAATCAGCCCCATGGTAGACCTGAGACCAAGGTGGATAATGGTGAGTGGAAGCAGATACATCTCAAATTACGCATGAGTTAGCATCAAGGTTTGCTGTTTCGATTCCAACTGTATTGGACCATCGGAAACAAAACGGCAAGGTAAAGAAGCTGGACAAGTGGGTACCACACGAACTGAATGTGCATCAAATGGCAAGTCGTCTTCAAATTGCTGCTCTTTGCTGTCACAGCATAAAAGCGAAACATTTTTGCATCGTATTGTTATGTGTGAAGAAAAATAGATTCTTTTCAACAAAAGCAAGCGTTCTGCATGGTGGTTGGATAGAGACGAAGTGTCAAAGCACAATCCAAAAAATATTCACCAAAAATATCTAATGGTGTCTGTTTGGTGGTCCAGTTCTGGTGTCATCCACTACAGCTTCATGATACCTGGTAAGTCAATTACAGCGGATGTATACATCCACCAATTGGATGAAATGATAAGTGAACTTATAATTAAACAACCGAGATTGGTCAATGGAGACAGGCCAATTCTTTTGCAAGACAATGCTCGACCACATGCTGCACAAAGAACGCTACTCAAGTTACAGGAATTGAACTTGGAAGTACTGTCATCTACCATATTCACCAGACCGTGCATCAACTGACTACCACGTTTTCCAGGCATTAGACAACTTTTTGCAAGGAAAAAACTTCAAATCTGAAGAAGATGCAAAGACAGCTTTCGTGATTTCATCATCTCTTGCTCTCCAGAATTCTTCGCTGCCGATGAAATGGCAAAATTGTAATGATAATTTAGGTACATTCTTCGATTAACTACATTGATTTTTATTGAGATAAAGTAAAATAATTTTCAGTTCAAAACCGGACATTTCATTCTTAGTGACCTGTATGTATATATATATATATATATATATATATATATATATATATATATATATATATATATATATATATATATATATATATATATATATATATATATATATGTATGTATATATGTATGTATATATGTAATCTTTATCGTTTACCTGTGTCAATCACTGGACTGCTGCTATATTGGGGCATCGCATTGAAAGTATCTTTTTTCAGTCGAAAGAAATGACCTTAGTACTTATTTTTAAGCATGGTAATTACTTTATCGATCTCCTTTGCAGAACCACCATGTCATGAGGACGCCAACAAATTAACATCGGAAATAACTATTTTTAAAGCCCACAACGTGAGATATTCAGCGACAGTACTTTGTAGTAAAGATTGTTTGCCAACATAACATGGCAGTCGTGGTTTAGGACGAATGTTGCTGTAATTTAGCCCCAGGAGACAGCATCTCCAGTTGGCTATACGACACGCTCTGTGTCCTTATATTTTCGAACAAGGGAATCTAGCAACCCCACTCATTCTCTTGTTCGAAAATATTAGGACACAGATCGTGTCGTACAGCCAGCTGGAGACGATGTCACCTGGGGCTAAATTACTGTAACATTCGTCCTGAACTAGGACTGCCATGCTATGTTGGCAAACAATCTTTACTATAAATTATATATAGATATATATAATAACATAAACACAAAGGCACACACACACAACACATGTAAGTATATATATATATAAATATAAGAGAGTAACCACTATGTGGTCGACTCTAGCACTAAAAATAGATCCGCTAGGTTTCAGCCACAAAGAATTGTTTCCGATGAAAGTTAGCACGACTACTAGCGCAAACGAACAGGGCAAATAAAAATAACAAAAATGCAGATTAGTTCAGGACAATTGTTTCGCTATTAATAAATTATGTAATTTTACTCACATAACATATCTGTAGCTCTTCAGCCGAACCCGTCCAGAATACAATTTACTCAACCGCACGCTAGATTTTACCATAACGATAAACACACGTGCGGTTCAGTCGATTGCATTCGCTGTTATAATTCAAGCCCGCCGTGGCTATAGTAGAAGACATTTGACCGAGGTGCTACGCAATGGAACTG
The DNA here is from genome assembly GCF_006345805.1 of Octopus sinensis. Lineage (NCBI taxonomy): Eukaryota > Metazoa > Mollusca > Cephalopoda > Octopoda > Octopodidae > Octopus > Octopus sinensis. The sequence continues at coordinate 142,467,026 of NC_042998.1, read as the reverse complement.
AATCCGGAACCACGTGATTGAGAAGCAAACTTCTTAGCACCCAGTTACACCCGCACACACACACATACACACACACACATGTGCCTTCAGAAAAAAGGCTGTTTTGGGAATCTCTGCTAAAATATTCAGCGACAGAGGGCAATCGTACAATGTACGAACCCTCTTCTCCTGGCCTTATATTGTGCACGACTATCTCTCGTCCCTAGTACGTGCACCGTCTGCCTCCGTTCATACAGTATGCAGCCCTGTAACACACCCCTTCTACTTCCAGGTTTATTATGTATGCTCTTTCATTCACACCTGCTATACGCACCCCTATTTCTCAATCCTACAATGTGCCACCTCTTCTTGTTTCCCTACAGTGTACATCCCATCTCGCAGCGCTATAATGTGTGCTCCCGTTTCCCGACTTCCGACCCTACTATGTGTTTCTTTTCTCCCAACCCTACAATGTGCACGTACTTCTTTTTAAGCGTGTGTTACGATATACATCCGCTTCTTCCTCTTCTATCAACCCTTCACTGAATGCTCCTCTTCTATCAACCCTTCACAGTTCACTTCTCTTAGTTCTACAATCTAACCCTTTCTCCCAGCTCTATAACGTGCGTCATCTTCTCTCAGCCCTACAATATATAACTCCATCTCCCAACTCGAAAATGTCTATTGTCTTTTCTCAGCTCTATAACATGCTACACGTCTTAATTTTTTAATACGTAGAAGAAATATATATATTAGCACGTACATCATTGAGTAAATTTTTTATTTGGAAAAGTTTTAAATGCTTCACACTAAACCATGTGACAGGTCATGACATTACATGACATTTATGTCTCCACTGCTCTACCATTACCCTATCCACTATCCTTCTGAGATCCGGAAGTGACCTCTACTGTCTCCTTTATTATAGAGAATTTGTGTTTTTGGTTAGATTAAAAAATTCAGGTAGCTCCTTCAGATTTTAGTACCTTTAGCAAATGTATGTACTTGATATGTAGCAGTGTATGAGACGTTTTGGTACAGCCATTTTAGTGACGCTTATTTGTTGTTGCTGGGTCGATGCTGACTTATTTGACACCATAGGTTTTAATGTTTTGTTTTAATGTTTTTCCTGTTCTAATGCTTTTCTTGTTCTCACGAACCCCCTCTCTCACACACACATACTTTCTTTCTATGTGTGTATATTTCTGCGCGCCTCTAGCGTCTAAAAGTGTAGCTGCCAAAATAGGGTGACTCTCAGCCGTGCCAAATCGTCAGCATCCAAACAACTGCGCCAACACGTCTCATTCCATGTGTAGCAACGGCTCTGGTGGTGTATGACAGTTTGACAGTTGGTGCGTAACAATCTATTTCAAACGGAACTCTATTTCCGTACAGGCACCCACCACCACCACCACCAATACCACCACAGTAGCAACAGCAACAGCAACAACGCGACAACGGCGACCAGCACCACCAGCACCATCAGCACCATCAGCAACAGTATCCAAAATAGTAACAGAAACAGTAACAAACGCAACAACAGCAATAAGAGCAACAGCAGCCGCAGATGCAGCATCTGCAGCCACAGCAGCAGCAGCCGCAGCAGCAGCAGTCGTAGCAGCAATAGCAGCCGTAGCAGCAGCAGCAGCCGTAGCAGCCACAGCAGCAGCAACAGCAGCAACCGTAGCAGCAACCGCAGCAGCAACCGCGGCTACAGCAGCAGTGGCAGCAGCAGCGATAATAACAATAACAATAACAAGAGGAGAAATATCAGTAATAACATATCTGCCATTTCACTTCAGCCTAAGTGAATTTGGTAATTAGAAACCAATAGCTAATTTGAAACCAATAGCTAATTAGCTAATTAACAAAACACAGAGAAGCCTGTTTGTGTTTAACGACCTTTGTTTTGGTAATTCTGAAAAATCAACGCCACATCAATACATAGACACAAGTAGGTGGCGAGCTGGCAGAATCGTTAGCGCGTCGGACAAAATGCAATAGCAGTACTTCTTTCGGCCGTACGTTCTGAGCTAAAATGCCACCAAGATCAATTTTTGCCTTTCATCGTTTCAGGTTCGATAAAATAAGGTACCAGTTGTGCATTGGGGTCGACCTAATCGACTTAGTTACTCACACTAAAAATCGCTGGATTTGCACCAAAATTTGAAGCCATTAATGGCGGTGAGCTGTCAGAATGGTGCATTGGACAAAACGCATAACTGCATTTCTTCTTGCTCTTTACGTTCTGAGTTCAAATCCTGCCGAGATGAGCTTTACCTTTCGGTTCACCCACTCCCACCAAAATGGCTGGTCTTGTGGCAAAATTTGAAAGTATTCCATAGACTTCTTTACTACCCACAAGGGGCTAAACACAGAGGGGACAAGCAAGGATAGACAAAGAGAGTAAGTCGATTACATCGACCCCAGTGCGTAACTGGTACTTAATTTATCGACCCCGAAAGGATGACAGGCAAAGTGGACCTCGGCGGAATTTGAACTCAGAACGTAACGGCAGACGAAATACCACTAAGCACTTCGCCCGGCGTGCTAATGGTTCTGCCAGCTCGCCGCCTCGGATTTCTAGGAATCTAATGGACATCCTAGAAGGGAATAAGAAGTTGTGACGTAGATTAATTTGTCAAGAGATTTAGTGATATAAGAAAGAAAGGAAATGGTTTCAACACGGTATCTGATTGCGAACTCAGCTTCTCTCGTTTTATTAACATATACGGTAGTACTCTATTCTGTCATGAAACATGATAAACAAATAACTACCTAAGGAATATCGTCCAGTCGTCACTAGTAAGCGAGTATGAAGTGGTGGCTTATACCACCTTTTCGCTAATTGTTTTGGGTGCTTGTGTAGTCGCCAGTGGGACATGGAGCATGTGACAGCGTGGGGGGGGGGAGAGAGAGTGTGGGGGGAAAGATATACTAGCAGGTCAGGTCGGTTGGTACTCATTTACAGCTGAGGAAACTGGAGCAAAGGAAAATGAGGTGCCTTGCTCAAGAACAATACGTGATACCCAATCTAAGAATCGAACCACGGCCTTACAATCATAATTCCAACATCTCTATCCACTAGGCCACGGTATCTTCATACCAAACAACTCTTCTGAATTAAAGTGATCTAATTTTATACAGACAGGCGAAGCAGTTTGGTGTATCAACACTTCGATTGTCGTTTATAAGATCTTCAGAATGTCACAAACAACCATAATCGGATCTTCCTATACCACACAAACGATAAATTTCCTGCTGCAGTGAGGGAATTTTCCGAGAACGCAAAATTGGTTTCGATTCCCAGAGAAGACGGTCAGTTTATTTAAACTATTAGGATCTTTTATGAAACACGTCAATGATAGAAGTGGTGGCTAGGAGTAAGTCGATACCATCGACTCCAGTACTTGACTCTGAAAGGATTTTACTGACTCTGAAAGGATAAAAAGTATAGTCGACCTCAGCGCAATTTACACACACACACACACACACACACACACACACACACACACACAAGCACAGATACACGCACACGCACACACATACACACATGTAATACACAAACACACACGCATACACGTACACGCCCAAATGCGCACGCACGCGCACATACACACATACTAACAAACACATATGCACACGCACACACATGCACGATCACACACATACACACATACACTCATGCACGTACAAACACACATTCACATCTTAATAATACTAAAACTCTAGAGATGTTTGTGTGTACCCAAAATATCTCCGAAATAGTATATTTTATCTTAATTTTTTTTTTGCATATTTATTTTCATACTTACCTTCGGCAGTGCCGTATAAATTTTTGTGATATCTGGACCTCTATTTATTAATGAAAACGATTAAACATAATTTTGTTTGTTATTTCTTGATGAAAAAAAAGACATGGTTTCCGTGCCGTCAACACATACTCACATACAAAATACACATACATATAATGAATGTCATGGTTATCAATCAATACAAACATACGTACACAATCTGTGACAAATACACACATGTAGTCTTCGTGTTCTCTGAGAAGAAAAGAAAACGTCAACTTTTTGACGTACACAATATTTTAATCATTTAGAAATATTTTTAACTGAATGTGATTTCAAAAATGTAAGTTGCTTGTACAATAAGTATTTTGTATTTTAGCTTTCTTTAAACAGACAATATTTTAATGTTTTTAAAAATTATTTTGAAGTGAATGGCGATATTTCACTTGTCATCCGAAGTTCGTTAATTTCCGTAAAATTTATTTATTTATTTAGTTTTGTTCTAAAGTGAGAGGAGAAAGTTTGAAAGAGAGAAAGGAAGAGAGAGATAGAGATAGAGAGAGAGAGAGAGAGAGAAAGAGTGAGTGAGTGAACGTGTGTGTTCTCATATATGTGTAAGTGGAACTCCCTCTCCCTCTCACAGACATATACATAGACACACACACGTCCATTTCATTTACACGTGCATACATCTTTCACATTCTCCTCTCTTTCACTTTAAAAAGAAAAGTAAATAAAATTTTTTTACGAAAATTAACGAACAAAACCAGCTGATCCGGACGACAGTTCTGAGAGTCAAAGTGACTGTTCTGAGAGTCAAAGCGAAAGATCGCCCAAGGAAATACCGTTGCAAGAATTTTTTGGAGTACATTCAACGTATCTCAGCTCCAAAGATTTGGCTGCTATTTCTAGCACACCCTAATACCACATAACAGCTATTTGCGACGAAGGACCCGACATACCTGTTATGTGGTAGCAGGATGTGCAAGAAATAGCAGCCAAATCTCTCCTTTTCTAGGAAAAAAGCCGTTTACGCGTGGCTTCGATGTCACATTAGTTGAAAGCACGCGAAATAAGCTGGAAAAGAAAACAATTCCCACGAAACAAAATTCCATTGATGGGAAATTCAAACTTTCCAGGTGACCCAATGGGTCACGGGTAGTCTAGTATACTGGTAAAACTACAGAATCTGCACGAAACAATAACCTCATGTACAAAACAGAGCAGGCCACATAGAGAACATATTGGACTCCCTGAATGCCAACAAAATTTCTAAAGCATGGTGTTTTATTGTTTGTAAAATATTTTATAAAATATACTATAAAACGATAATTAAGTCAGTTTAATTAGTCCTACTAATCACAGGCTACCTCACTGGACCAGAAAGAATGATTTAAACTATACATGTGGAACCCCGAATGTCTACAAAAATTCTAAGGCGTTTTGTTTTATGGCTATTAAATATACCATTGAAAGGTAATTAAATCGGCTTAATTAATCTTAGTAGTCGCTTATGTAAAATGATGATTTATTTGTAAATTGTGTGATAGCAGTATTGTGTTACTCTGTGGTCCCTTTGATTTTGTTTACTGGATGTCGTTGCTAACAGGCATCCTCAACAGATTAGCCTACATGTACGTACGTACGTATGTATGTATGTATGTATGTATGTATGTATGTATGTATGTATGTATGTATGTTATGTCAGGTCACTTTCGAGTGCTACTGGTAACATGTAACCCAGTACAACCTGTTGCATGGTCGGGTCGTCGGCGACTAAACCGGCAACCCCACCAAGCTTGCTTGGTGAGGAGGGTGTTTATTGGACACCCTGCGGGATGAAAAACAAAACCCATCAAAGGGCGGAGGAACTCTTGTGAGTCAACGGCCATCCAATAAATGTCTTAAGGCTATATCATGCGCGGGGACATAGAAATAATCGGACTGAATACCCGATCGCGCGGTTAAACCATTGGGAGTGAAGGACTCCTTGCCTTTGTTAGGGCATCCTTCTAGGAGAAGGTAACTCAGGTAACTGGGATAACTTCGAGATAAAACCTGCGGCTCAGTGGTTACCGATGATGTTGACTTGTTCTTCTTTTCGGATTATGGCTGCTGTTGCTTAGTGAGTGGGATTGACTCAGTGCACAGCCTTTCCTCACTTTAAAAAAAATCTTCTTGCACAGGCATTGCACGATAACAACATTGATTAAGCTTCGTGCAATGGCCATACTCGATAACGAGGGGGCAGCCACCATGTATGTTTGTATGTATGTATTCTTTTATTTATTTGCTTGTTTCTGTCATTTGGCTGCAGCCATGCTGGGGCACCACTTTGAAGGGTTTTAGTCGAACAAATTGACCTCAGGGCTTATGTTTTAAAGCTTGGTATTTATTCTATCGGTCACTCTTTGCCGAACCGTTAAGTTACGGGAACGTAAACACACCAACACCGGTTGTCAAACAGTAGTGGAGGGACAAACACAGACATATAAAGACACACGCACACACACACACATACACACACACACACACACACACACACACACACACGCGCACACACACACACACATACACACACACACACCACACACACACACACACATATATACGACGTGCTTCTTTCAGTTTATGTCTACCAAATCCACTCACAAGGCTTTGGTCGGTTCGTGACTATAGTAGAAGACACTTGCCCAAGATGCCACGCAGTGGGACTGAACCCGGAACCATGTGGTTGGGAAGTAAACTTCTTACCACACAGCCACGCCTACACACACACGTTTATTGGTGTTGAAGGTTTAAGTTTTTCCCAGTTCGGTAAGCTGAAAAAAGTTTTTTTATAGCTCACGGTTAGCAACAAGGGTTGTTATGTATGCGAATAAAAGTACAAATTGAAGGAATGGAGCAGGTAAAATCCAGGTTACATAATACGCCTAGGTAGCAGAACTTCGTAGATAATAATTACTCAACAATGGGTGGACTAGTACTATTCCAGCGTGTATACTATCCTACAAAACACAGCCATCATATTTGCACTAAAATATACTGACCTAACGAGAAGTGATATCGATATTATCCTAGACAGCCCATCGAACTATTATAAAATTCAATGGAAAACTTTGGACCCACAAGGATACCGTTAACTACTTCGACATCCCAATTGGGATGAGAGACTTGACCCAAGTTACCGACCTCGTGGGTTGTTACTTGCTCCATTGTCTATGGAACCAATTCCCTAATATTTCTGGTGTCTATATAGGGACGACGCTCTATTTGCGATTACGAATTCTAGTAAATGCGAAGTTGAACAACTTAGGAAAAGAATCAAATATTTTTTTTAAAAACGTGGGACTTAACGTCTCTTCCAGTTCCAATATTAAAACAGCCAATTTCCTAGATGTCACTCTATATTTAGAAAACAACACATTCAATCCGTACGATAAATCCCGGAGAACCTTAATTACGTTAATTTTTCTTCAAATCACACTCCATCTGTCCTAAAATAAATCGGAAACAGCGCGTCTTATAGGATCTCCAGTAAAGAAATATTCGAGCAATATGCTGAATATTACAACTCCACCCTATACCGCGTCAGATATAAGAATCCGAATAAGTGCCTCCCTTTATGGAGTGATCCTTCCCCCACTGAACCTGGTACCACAGATACATCTGCCCTTTTAGATAGAACCCGAGGTATCCCCTATATTCCGCCCACCCCATATTTTAGTAGCTAACGCAATTGACACTCCTCCCACCCTGTGATTCTGGATCCCAGATCCACCGCTGCCCATCGAAATCCACACCAGCACGCACTTCCATAACTCAAGCCACACTCGGACAATCCTCTAAAACAGAATAAGTAGACCAGGAACCAGGACACGTGACGTTATTTGGTTCCACCCCACCCTTTTGCACTTAATATTCAGATCAGAGTACCAAAGCTTTTCTTTGCTCTACTTGAAAAACATTTCCCTAGGTCCAGTTCTCTTAGCAAAATCTTTAACCCCACAATCTATTGCCGGTATAATGCGACGTATGAACAATAAGAAACTAAGTAACCAGCAATTTGTTAACTTTAATCTCGCTAATACAACAGACCCTAACCCCCATGCCCCTGCCCATAACCCTAGGACATCCTTAAACCTCCTTACCAACACCGACATTTACGCCACCAGTCCTAATCCTAATACTCCACCCAATACCCTTAACCAACCTAGCGATCTGGCTATACCCACCACCGAAATAGGCAATGATAGGAATAATATCACTAGACACGAGAACTATTATAAGCTACATTCCCTGGACGACACCTTCACCACCCTAAAAAATATCAATCCTAACGCCGCAGCGGATAAGACATATAAAACCGAGTTAGCTCCAGATAATTATAACCCTGTAAACTCCACTTTTCACAAAACATATTGTATATAAATGTTCGGTGACAACGGAAAATTCCAAGTATACATATATTGGCTCATGCAGCACCACCTTCAAGGTCAGAGTTGGTAATCACTATTCTAGCTTTAAATCTCAAGCGAGAACTAACAGCACTTGTTTATTTAGGATCATTCATAACCTAAAACGAAACTCAGTTCTATAATTTAAAATTGGCCATCGTTACCCATGCCAAATCGTATAACGGTTATAACAACAAATGCGATCTCTGCATCGCAGAAGTCTTATCTCCTATGCAATGCACCGATTGTCTGAATGAACGGAGCGACCTAATTCTTAAGTGTAAACACAGGTTGTGTAACATATTCTTAAGGTACAAATAATAACGCTCTCCCCAATTATTCCTTAACTATTCCTCCATCCCCACTTGAAGCTCTTCCATGTATTTATAACAAACAACTTTTTAGCTACTTTTATATTTTTTGAACCTTGTGATCTCCCTACATCTTCCTCTCTGCATGTTGGAATATGCAGGCGCGTACGTGCAGATATGTGAATATATAGTTTTAGTGTTAAGTGATTTGCCCTTGACTACTATGTTCTCCTAATGTTTAGTAACTTTATCTCTTATCTCCCTCTCTTTCTCCCACCTCCTCTCTTCTTCTCTCCTAACAAATCCACCTTACTCCCACTCCTAAATATTTGATCTCTTCCTTTTCTTCTCATTCCTGACAATCTCTTTCTGTCACTCTCTCTCCTTCACTCTTCCTCTCCTGCTCATGTGGCTCCCACGTGACCATCGGTCATCTTTCTTTCTTCTCCTGACTTGTATTTCTTTCTTTCTCTCCGTTGTAGCTGGGTCAAGGAAAACGTGTGTTGCCTGTCTCCTGTCCAAGCTTGATTTACGCGTTCGCCACCACAACCTCGTTTAGACTTAGCAACGCTTCCTGTTTGTTTTCACTGTCTTGTTTTTTGGGATTCTACAAAATCCCAAATTTTTATCTAATTTGCTTTGCCGGAGCAACTGTTTTATCGAAGGCGTATATTGGTGTTAAATGCTCGAAATACGAGAGTAGAAACACAGCCAACAACTGATAAAGGGTCTTTCTTTACGTTGTTTGTCTTGTTTTCCATTTGTTTTTCGTTGTTCGAAAGAGTTCATATTTCATGTACTCGTGCTTCGTATTTTTTGTTGTACACGTTTCGTGACGTCCAGTGCCCACATATGCATATATATATATATAGGTATAGATGTAAGTATGTACATATACGTATGTATATATGCATATATATATATATGTATATATATATATATATATTATATATATATATATGTGTACATACGTACATACAAACATAGATACATGCATACATAGATACATGCATACATAGACACACACACACACACACACACACACAACACACACACACACACATATATATTGCATTTCTAAATCTCTCAGAGAGACTTGTACAGCAGCAGCACGATAAAGTGATGGTTGTCCTGGGACTACTACATTATGTTGGCAACAAACCATCACTTTATGTATGTATGTATGTATGTATGTATGTATGTATGTATGTATGTATCGTGTGTATGAGCCTATATTTATTTATTTTATTTCTATTTGATGTCCTTTTATTTTTTACATTTTATCTTTATTACCCCCGCCTTCACTAAGGCGGGGGTATTGTTTTTTAGTCGTGTTTGTTTGTCCGTGGACAAGATATCTCAAGAACCGCCGGATGGATTCGGATGAAACTTTCAGGGATGTTTGGCCTTGTGGCTGGCTCGAACTGATTAGATTTTGGGAAAATAAATAGAAGGGAAAGGAGAAGAGAAAGATTAAGAAAGAGAAGAGGAAGTAAAGGAAGAGAAGAGGAGAAGGAAGAAGAAAAATAAGGGAATGAGACGAGGAGGAAGATAAAGAAGAAAAAGAAGCGGAGGTGAGTAAGAACATGAAGAAGTAGTAGAATTGTGGAGGGGAAGGGGAAGGAGGAGGAAGAGAGAGTAAGAAAAAGACAAAAGAAAGAGGAGGTGGAAGAAGAGGAAGAAGACGAGAAAGAGGAGGAGTGAGTGGAAGGAAGAAGAAGAAAAGGAAGTAGTAGAAAAAGAAGAAGAAGAAGAAGAAGAAGGAGAAGAAGAAGAAGAAGAAGGAGAAGATGAAGAAAAGTTGTGTTGGTTGTCGAGACATAAATGTGGATGGTGTGATGAGTGAAGATGGCTGTTTTTGCACCTCACAAACAAAACTGAAAAGCGTGAAAAAATTCAATTCAATCCAGTAGTTATTGGTTTCTGCTGACCGAAATCAATCACGCGTGAAATTAAACCAAGCTTTTAAAGAAAACAAAGAAATATTCTTAAGTTCAAAGTAGAACGAATGGATAAGTACCAACACATCCATTTGGTAAAATTAGGTTTACATTTTGTCGTTGATCGATAAACCAACCTCCAACATGTATCCAATATGTATTTATACACATACATACACACGCCCACCTGCATACATACATTACATACACAGTGTTAGCCTGCAACTCGATTTTGGGCAATGCCATCGCTTGATTTTTTACCCTTAATCATGAGCCACACGTATGTAGCATTTCAGTTCAGCAACACCCTTTTGCATAGATGTAGAAACGATGGGCACCTCTTGCAACAGGTGTTCACAGAGTTACCACTCACGCTGATACATGCTTTCATTCTATCTTCATCTTCCTTTCATTCATTCTTCTTCATCTTCCTCCTCGTGTTGAGTGTTTTGCCCTTTTCGGCTACGGACAGCCCTAGTATGCTACAAATAACAGAAATGTTAAAAATCAAGCGATGCTCATGCCTGATACAATATAAAGTGAGGAAAGGGCTTGCACAGGACCAATCTTCCTCTCTAAACAACGTATGATTTTACTCCAAGATGAAGAACTGGTCTACATCATTGGATGTGGATGAAGTTGCAGGTGATACACCAGTTTTTCTTCTAGTGGGATATCTAAATAAGGATTAGGAGTCTCTCACTCCGAGCTCTTGGGTGTCTGTTGACTAATAATATGTCACCCTGTATACTCTTGTACCATTGGGATTGGTCTGGTAAATATTGAATGTCATTTTTGGGAACTAGAATGGCGTGTTCAGAAAGCCAGTCACAGCTTCTATAATACTGTGAAAGGCTAGGATAAACTTCTAATCATATTTCTTGAAATGTGTTGATAATTGCTCCACAGTGGAATCTCCATTGCATGTATTATCTGGTAACTGATCATAGTTCATTTGAAGCAAAACTGGGTTGCTGTGGCATTTCTATTAAGTGTATTCGTCTCTTACAATGGTAGAAGGATGACATTTTTAACACTCAGTTATACCCTCAACTCATAACAGATGTACTTTGCCTGAAATTGTCAGAAAGTTCGACTGTGACTCAATACACGATATTAGTGTTTCTTCTGAGATCTTGTAAGGTGTGACCAGGAAGTCTATTAGACATTATGTAGTTGTGTGGACACCATACACTTTCAAATCGGCCTGTTTCCGAACCCTCTGTGGATTCTGTGCCAGTATTGTACTCAAGACATTGTGCTTGATTGAATGTTAGTTTAAAGGAAGAATGAGTAGTTCAACTACTTGAAAACAAAGTTGCAGAAATTCCAGGCAATGTCATTGCAATAGTAATCTTATGGTACAAATGAGCTTTTCACCAAAATTGAGTTAACCAAAAAAGTTTTACCTATACAACCAGAAACAACAAGTAAACCATTTCACTTGAGTTAGATGTCACCAATTTTTCGATCCTTGTACAAGTTTTTATTATTATCTAGAACCAAGAGTAATTCATTTTGGAAAATATGCTGCCCTAGTTATTAAGTATAATAGCCCGAAAAATCTATTAATTGGGAATTGCAACTTCAGTTTGTACCGGAGCTAGCAGTCCCCACTGTGAAAGATTCTTGCCAGTCATGGACTGTACAGTATTTTTAATGAGCATCAGTATACTGTACTGTGTTTTTTCTTTTATTCTTGTTTGCTTTCTGCAGCATGTCTTCTGTCATACTGTCCTCGAGATTATGACTAAGCATTGCATGGTTAACTACCAAAGCTAATAATAGCAAAGATACTCTTCTTGCCTGGAGAATTCATTAGTGCAGTTTCTTCCAAGGTTCCATTCTGTGTCATCTTCTGAGAAGCTTCTTCCCTGGCAAACTTCCCGGTATTTTTCACAGGCATATCCAGCAACTCTTCTGAGATCCTGGAATGCGATTGAACAACATTAAGGGTTCTAACCTTGTCTCCGAGAGTAATTTGATCGACTATTGATTTTTAAATGTGTGTATTTGTGTGTACGCGCGCATGTATCTCTCCCTCTCTCTCTCTATATATATACCATTCTACCACACACATACGAAATTGTAGCTATATAAGTTAAACTGATTCTACACTTGAAACTGATTTTCTATATACAATTGAAACGCATTCTAGCTGAATTAAAACATCAAACGAAATAGGTGGCGAAACTATTTCATATTTTCATCTGTATCTATTTTATTGTAGTTGTTTGTGTTTATACATATATACATATATATTTCAATATCATATTATAACTCAACTTCGATATTATAATTTTATTTTTCAAAATATTAGTTTGCTTACATTGCTAATGCTTCTGTAAGTCAGACTATTTTTTTTATATCTAAAAAATAGTTTTTATTTCCTTTTGTGTGTGTAAACACTGTGATATCGTTTCACTTCAATAATTCCCTTTTCACACGTTATTTCCCCTATTTAAACTCGTTCAATATTACTATTTTCTTTCTCTGTTTAAACTTTTTTTCATTTTCCTTCTCTGTATTGTTTTTCAATTCGGTGAAACTATTTTATGTTTCAAACTCGCTAAATTTTGACATATGCATTGTATCTCTGCGACATTTATACGTCTTCTTTTTCTTCCTCACTCTCTTCCTTGGTTTGTTCTCAAACTTAAATGTATTCAAATCTAATTTGATACAGGTTTTATAACCTTTTTCTCTTTCACAACACTACAATTTTAGAAACTTCTAACTCTGTAATGAGCTGAGACTTGATTCAGCTGAACCGTGAAGAATGCATTCATACATCTTAGAATTCTTGACCTCACCTGATACCCAAACTGTAATCTCTTAGGTTTTTCCAATAACTGCAACCCACCACACATCCACGTACTTCGCAACATCCTCCCCACTCACACCTGCTGGACCCTATGGTACTTCAAGCCAGTTGACTTATTGGTGACTCGTTAGTTCTATAGTACTTCTTGGCAGCAGGCATGCTTTTTCTCCAGACATACAAGTAACAGATAGGCAAATAACTGAAATCACTTTTTAGGGAATGTTCCTCCACTTCCCAGGCGTGGTTATGTGGTAAGAAGCTTGCTCCCAAACCACATGGTTCCGGGTTCAGTCCCACTAAGTGACAACTTGGGCAAGTGTCTTCTACTATAGCCTTGGGCTGACAAAAAGCCTTGTGAATGGATTTGGTAAACGGAAACTGAAAGAAGCTCGTCGTGTATATATATATATATGTATATATATATGTGTGTCTTTGTATCTGTGTTTATCCCCGCCATCATTTAACAACCGATGTTGGTGTGTTTATGATCCCGTAACTTAGCGGTTCGGCTAAAGAGACCGATAGAATAAGTACTAGGCTTACAAAGAATAAGTATCGGGGTTGATTTCTTCGACTAAAAAACCCAGCATGACGGCATTCAAATACTGAAGCAAGTAAAAGAATAAAAGGAAGTCCCTCAAACATTTCATTCATAGTTCCGATGCTGCAGTTCAGAAAAGGCCTATAATTGACGTACTGCCTCTGAGCCAGTGTTTTAGGCTCCATTTACACACACCGCATTAGTGCAATCTGTTCGGAAGACACGATCAAAAAAAAAAGGAAAAGCAAACAGATGGGCAGTTTTGAGAGGAGTTTTGCGTGCCAAATACATTTGTACTGCTGTCGAGGGCAACATCACTACTTTCACTAAATATCTCGAAACATACATATGATATAAGAAGGTAGATCTCCAGTAAATAGAGAGAGAGAGAGAGAGAAGAGAGAGAAAGAGAGAAAGAGAGAGAGAGAAAGAAAGAAATGTTCGAGGGATTTTGGGCTAGAATTTGAACTCGGACAGCCTTAATCACTCGGCCAATTCGCTACTTCTTTAAAATAATTTTTTTAAAATCTTTGGTGCAAGTCAGTAATTTTAAAGGGGAGTGGCAAGCCAATTACATCGAAACCAGTACTTGAATAATACTTTATTTTAACGGTCCCGAAAAGATGGGAAGCAAAGATGACCGGAAGAAATATTATTAAACATTTTGTCCGACATGCTAACGATACTACCAGATTATCGCCTTAAATATTTATAAAATAATTCTATCTATCATAGGGTACAAGGCCTGAATTTTTGGGAGAGGGAGCTAGTTGATTACATCGACCCCAGTGCTGAACTGATACTTATTTCATCGACCCCGGTGCCATGTGAACTTAGAAGGACGTAAAGACGGATGAAATTCAGCAAAGCATTTTGTCCGGCGTGCTAACGATTCTGCCAGCTCACTGATTTTAATATATATAAAAATAATACACAAACAACACTGCCCTCTTTTCACTACTTCTATAATGTAATTTATCATATCATTTATATATTCGAGAGGTTGCTGGAAAGTTGCTGCTTTAAGAGTAGTGCCAAAGGCCTGGTTGGAGGCCCAACTTTCCAAGTTCTTTCACAGGGCTTAGAAAACCTGAGGGACCGCTGCAATAAATGTGTGAATCTGCGAGAAGAATATGCTGAATAAAATCATAATTAACTTTTCAGCGCCCCTCCTATGTTGTTTAGCAGTCTTTCGCTTGCAAGTGTGTTTTTGGTTTTTGTTTCGTCTTCATTCTCATTCAGTTATATATACCACTATGTTATATCCAGCATTATATTATATTCACTAGTAAATTATATAACAATTATGTAATTATATACAATTATATATACCCCACTAAATTAGACATCATTTCATAATCATAATTCAGAAATGCATTATCGTAAATTTAATATCTTTGTCAGTAAAAATATAATTGTTTATCTATCTATCTATCTATCTATCTATCTATCTATCTATCTATCTATCTATCTATGGCCACTTTTACATGTTTAAAACTCCTTGTTGTCAAATATTTTGTTTTAATCGTTGTGCAAATTCATTCACTAAAAAACCTGAGAATTATTCACGTAGAATTCCGCCCCTGTATGGGCGAAATTACAAAAAAACTTTCAAAACTTTCGTGGGTTTTTTAGCCATTTTTCATTTTGAAAATGGCAACTAGAAACCACGTGGCTAGCCCGCCAGTCATGCAGAACGGTAGCAAAACACTATTGCTACCACTAGCTGCTAAACATCGCAGCGTGAACACCGCTGTCACCACCATCACCACCACCACCAACAACAACAACAATCTAACGTCGCATTCACCATCGCCGCGACCAAAGACATTAACTTAGATTTCCCCTCACTCCCCACACCACTTGTTGATGATAAAGGGACAGAGAAAGGGATTTCAAAAATGAATACAAACGAAAACATGAATGCCAGCACCACCACCATCCCCACCACCAACAACAACAACGAAATTGGCACAAAGCCGCCTACCAAAGACAACACCGCCAACACCAACACCACTACTACGACGTCAAATGCTACATTCAAGCCTTCTGCTGCTAATACCGCCAACACCAACACCACTACCATGACTTCAATTAACACTGCCACAATTAACACTTCTACTGCCAAATTCAAAACGAATTTTGCGGACGTAACAAAACAAAAAAAACAATTGTAACATTCACCACACAAGAGATAAACCGCACAAAGGCACTCTTCTCCAAAGAAGAGACAAATTGCACCTTCATATTCCACAACACATCGTGGAAAACACGCAAAAAAAAACAATAATTTATAAAGTAATAAACAAAAAACAAGAAGAACAGAAAATGCACCGCAGGAAAAAATCGATAAATGCCTTCGTCCTGTATGGGACTCCAAGGAATATATCAGTTGGGGAAACAAATTTGGTACAGTCCAAGTACGTTTCCTCAACGAAAGTTTAGCAAAACGTTTTTCCACATTGGAGCTACATTCGGACGACTTGGTAATGATACCAGTCTATTTAAACAAAAGGGTCACGAAAGTCCAAAAAAAACATACCATTTGATGTCGAAACACAATGGGTGGTCTCTGCCATCTGCTTTGAAATGTCAGAGACAATGTCAGAGACAAACATCCTGGAAATCGCGGTTCTAGGAGAGAAAGACTATGTGGGCAAATCAATCGAATTCCTGCTTCAATGGATGAAGCAGCAAGAGAGAAGATACCCACCGCTATAGAACTGCCAGGAGGCTACAAACTCTATATAGTGGTAGAGGGCAGGCGACCACGCTGCTATTTGTGTGGAAGCGAAACACACTTGAAAAAGACGTGCCCAACCACTGCACACCAAGAGCAACAACAACAACCACTACCACAACCAAAGCACTCCGGAAAAAAAGCTCTACTACCCACACCACCATCAACACAGAAAACGACAAGAGAAGCACACCAAGCTAATCCGTCATCAACCAAAAACCACTCGACACCTGGAAAAATACCAACACTACCATCAACAGCAAAACCCAAAGGAACAGAAAAACAAAGAAAACACACACAAACTGATCCCCCATCCCTTATACCGCACTCAACACACACAAACACTCAACAACCCACAACAACGAAAACAACAACACAACCACTTACACAGACATACATAGAAGCCCACAACATACCCCTACCCCCTTCTGATTCCTCAGAAATTTCGTCGGAAGACGAAACCAGTGAGGAATGGCAAATAGCTACAAAAAGAAGGAAAATAAAGAGCAGAAACACAACCAAACCAAATGCAAACACGAACAAAGCAGGGGGAAATACATCTCCCGAAGACATTTCAAAACCCAACGCAAACAACAGCCACACCAACACCACAAAAACATATACAGCAAACATGCTCACAGCCATAGACACCAAAAACACAAATTTGATGGAATACATCCAATCAAAAACAAACATAACAGAAGATGACATAAAAACAAACAACCACCCATACACAACACCACCAGACCACATCAAAATAATACACATCTCCAAAAGTCTGCACCACACACTCAAAGGCATTTTCCCCAGTGCGGTTGGTAAATGCCAAAAATATCTCACAAAGAAACTGTACTGGGATCTTCTCGAGGACAAACCAACGGAGGAGAAAGCAAAAACTTTCGAGCAGTAAGTAACCCTCTGTATTCTAATTCATTAGAACTATGATCAAGATTGGTTGTGTAAATGCGCGTGGCTTGGGGTCCCCTTGGAAACAAGGGTACCTCTTAAATGACATAAAGTCACATAAGTTAGAAATCATAGCCATAAGCGAGACCAGACTCCACAATCCGCGGGCCCTAAAGACCATGTTTGGCGGACAGTTCAACATTTATTTTTCCCCCTGTCTGCCGAGAATGGGCGGTAGTGGCACCGCGGTACTTTTTCACAAGACTCTGGATCTCAATGTAAGGACAATATTCGTAGACCCGGAGGGTAGACTGGTCGTCCTGGATGTCGACGGCAGCAATGGGTGCGCTTTTCGGCTCGTATCAGTTTACGCACCGCCCTTAACAGGTCGGGCGGATTTCTTTCAACGTCTAGAAGTTTTCTTGGGAACGTCTCGTCCTTTACTCTTAGTGGGGGATTGGAATGCTACCTTGGACACGCATGTAGACTACGTGGGTAGAGATAGGAATAGACGGGGATGCAAATGCCTCAGAGACCTGCTCAGACGCTTTCAACTGTCTGACAGGTTTCGACTAGACCACCCGAATGCGCCAACGTGGACATGGAGCAACCGCATCGGGTCGTCGAGATCGTATCTAGATAGGATACTGTGTAGGACAGTAGATAGAGATAGCATAGGATGTCCACAATTCCACATAGTCAGCTACACGGATCACAAACTTGTGACATGTACGCTAGACTTAGGTAAGACACTTAGGCAGGGTCCCGGATACTGGAAACTAAACGCGTCTTTCCCATCGAGACAAGTTTTCAGAGACCGGACCGGATTAGCACACTAGTAAGAGGGCTTTGACGGGAGCCATCATCAACAACAAATGGTGGTTTGCCCTCAAGAGAGCAGTAAAAGCAGAAGCGATTAGGTACAGCAAAGCACTAGCCATAGATAGAAATAGAGTAGAGGGTGAGCTAGTTAAGAAGCTAGAAGAGGCAATTAGAAGCGGCATCGCATCCGACGTTTTGGCGGCGAGGTTGGCCCTCGACCAACACTTCAACGCCAAACACGAAGGATGTGCTGTCAGAGCTAGGATGCGTGCTCTAAGGAACGAAGGTGTTGGAGCCGCGAGAGAGGCCCGGGTGGCAGAGGCGCAACAGGGCAACAAAGCCACCATTCGGTCACTGGTAGATGAACAGGGGCGCGAATTGCTCGAGCCAAGTAAAATGTGTGAGGCCTTTCAGCAGCATTTTGCCCGACTGTTCGGAACGAGTGGAGGGCAAGAACGTAGGGTGGACTTCAGTGCCTACCTACATAGCCTACCACGACTCTCGACAAGAAAGGCAGGGTGCTGCGAAGGTGCCATCACGGCGGCGGAAGTGCGGGAGCGATGGCAGAATGCTCGAGGGACAAATCCGGGTTTGGATGGTCTACCCTACGAGCTTTACAATTGTATGCCAGACTTGTTTGGAGATCTCTTGGCGGCGTGTACTGCAACTGGCAGCAAAACGGGAGCATTCCTGGTTTTGTGAGCCGAGGAGCCGTAACACTGCTGAAGAAAGATCTAAACAAGGGAAATGTAATAGATAACTTTAGGCCCATCACTCTGCTTAATGCAGACTTGAAAATTTTGGCCAAGGTGCTAGCCAAGAGGTTGGCGCTTGTCATCGAGAAACTGGTCGACAAGGCGCAAACATGCGCCGTGCCAGGCCGGACCATCCATGACAACCTCCATCTGATGCGCTACATCATAGACAGGGTAGTTAACGAACCTGGCATGGGTGGGGCCCTGATCAACTTGGATCAATCAAAAGCCTTTGATAGGGTAGACCATCGATACTTGGAGGCAGTCCTGAGAGCGGCTGGTTTCGGTCCCGTCTTCCGCGGCTGGATAGCTGCCTTGTACAGAGGCATCCGTTCGGTAATTCGCGTAAATGGACATCTATCGAGACCTTTCGACATTGCACGTTCGGTCCGTCAGGGATGCCCCCTCTCGGCGCTTCTATACGTATTGACTCTTGAGCCACTACTGCGGAAGCTGGCGACTCTAAGGGGCATCCCGCGAGAATTGGGATGCGGGACGAGCGTGTCTGCATACGCGGACGACGTCACCGTCATAGTGTCTAGCCACGAGCACATCGAGCTGGTCGGCGAGACACTGAAAAACTACGAAGCGGTGACAGGAGCGAAAATCAACCAGGGAAAAGTCAGTGGGCTTGCGACTAGGCACCTGGAGAAGCAAGCCCATGCCGTCCACCAGCGCCTCCGTCGTGGGACGCTGGACCGACGGCCCGGTTGAGTTGCTCGGGGTCTGGTTTGGTCCGGACCTCCAAGTGGAGAAGAACTGGAACGAGATAACGAGTAGGGTGGTGGTCACTCTCGCCCGGCAATGGGCCGAGAGGAAACTGTCCCTAAAAGGTCGAGCGGAGGTGGCGAACACGTACATCGCGTCCGTCATCTACTACCGCCTGACCGTCGTACCTTGTCCCGACCCTACCATCACCAAACTACAACGCATCCTCTTTCGCTTCTTGTGGAAAGGATGCGTCCCGATGGTCAGGCGATCCATTTGCTGTCAACACCCGTTAAAAGGAGGGCTGGGCATGCCGTGGTTGATGATGCGCAGACACGCGCTGAGACTGCGACATCTCTGGCTCTATGTAGACGACGGTGAACAGGTGTGGTCGCCGTTTGTGAGGCACGCTTTCCCGCAGCTCGTCTCCATGACCGAACTGCAGTCGTGGATCAAAAAGAGGCCGAGGAAGGGCGAATGGCACCGCGAGTGTCGCGTTGCTCTCAAGCAACTCTGCCGTCCTGGGTCGACCTTAAGTGACTTCAACACAACCAAAGCATTCTATAGGGGTTTAGTGGAGGGGAGGTACGACGACGAGCTCGGGGCGAACCTGGACGTCGACGAGGAGTACCTGACCCGCCTGTTCGGGACGACTTTCGGGCCAGGGCCCATGGACAACTTCCAGAGATCCCTGGCCTGGCAGTGCTACCGAGAAGCGCTACCCGTTCGGGATAAGCTCTACAGACACGGCTCGAGAAACACGGGACCGACCTGCCCGAGATGCGGTCAGAGCGACGAAACCGTTCTGCACGCACTCGTTCAGTGTCCAACAATTTCCGACCTGTGGGCTTATGTCGAACAACTGCTGTCACGTGTGGGACGAGTCGGTTTATCAGCTGAGTCTATCGTCAATATTGTCACGCCTCCTTCCTTCAAACGGGAAGGAAGAGCTATTTTCATCATCCTTGTGGCTATGGCGAAAGAATGTATCTGGTGGACGCGTCTGAAAGGATTGGAGACAAACACTTTCCTCTCTGGTCAATCTCTCATCAACTTCTTCAAGTACCACTTGAAAAGGAAAGTGAGAGTAGAGAGGCAAGTTTTGTCTAGCGAATGTTTTAAAAAAAGATGGGTGAATGTAGCAAGAATGGCACGTATGAATGACGAAGCCACCTTGAGCATAGTCCTATGAACCCAGAAATCGAAAACAGAGAGTTGCTTATTTGCAAAAAAAAAAAAAAAAAAAAAAAAAAAATAAAAAATGTGACTTCATTGACCGAGGTTACCGTGGTCTTTTCCGCAGGCTTTTCTTTCCACGGGTAAACCTCACCTGTCCTCCCCTTTACACTTCATATTGACATTTCTGTGATAACGATCCCTATTGATCATTTTTTTTTCCTCTTCCCCCCTTTTTTTTTTTTTTTTTTTAACCCCCCTTATTTTTGTCCTCTTTCTCTCCTTTTACGATCCCTTTTGATCGAACCTCCCCCTCCCTTTTTTTTTTTTTTTTTTTTTTTTAATACCTTCAAAAGAAAAGCTCTACCTTGTAATTTGTTCTATCTGT
The DNA here is from genome assembly GCF_006345805.1 of Octopus sinensis. Taxonomy (NCBI): domain Eukaryota; kingdom Metazoa; phylum Mollusca; class Cephalopoda; order Octopoda; family Octopodidae; genus Octopus; species Octopus sinensis. The sequence continues at coordinate 142,445,685 of NC_042998.1, read as the reverse complement.
GTGCAGCCCTGTGTGGCTAATAAAGAAACATATCTATCTATCTATCTATCTATCTATCTACCTACCTACCTACCTATCTACCTACCTATCTAGTAGAGAGGTAAGTTTTGTCTAGCGAATGTTTTAAAAAAAGATGGGTGAATGTAGCAAGGATGGCACGTATGAATGACGAAGCCACCTTGAGCATAATCCTATGAACCCAGAAATTGAAAACAGAGGGTTACCCACTTGCAAACAAATGTGGTAACATATAACAATATTGACCAAGGTTACCGTGGTCTTTTTCGTAGGCTTTTCTTCCATTGATAAACCTTACTTGCTTTCCCCTTTACACCATATATCATAACACTGTGATACACGATCCCTATTGATGTTTTTTTTTTTTCTCTTCCTCTTTCTTTTTTTTTTTTTTTTTCTTCTTTTTCTTTTCTCTTTCCTTTTTCTTTTCCTTTTCTTTTTTTTTCTTTTTATTCTTTTTATTTTATTCAATTTTTTTGTTTTTGTTCTTTTCTTTCCTTTTACGATCCCTCTTGATCGAAAACCTACGCCACCCCCTTTTTTTTCTTTTGTTTTTGTTCTCTTCATCCCCCCAAAGAAAAGCTCTACCTTGTAACTTGTCCCATCTGTGTGCAGCCCTGTGTGGCCAATAAAGAAACTTATCTATCTATCTATCTATCTATCTATCTATCTATCTATCTATCTATCTATCTATCTATCTATCTATCTATCTATCTATCTATCTATCTATCTATCTATCTATCTACCTACCTACCTACCTACCTATCTATCTATCTACCTACCTACCTACCTACCTACCTACCTATCTCTCTCTCTCTCTCTATCTATCTATCTATTTATCTATCTATCTGCCAATCTAAGTATGTATGTAAGTACATATGTATGTATGTATGCGTGTGTATGTGTGTGTATATGTATGAGACTGTGTACATATGTTTGTGAGCGTGCGCGCGCATGCGTATGAATGTGTCAAGTGAATGTCAGTTTTGCTGATTTTGAGGTCGTTTCGACACACCAGCGATATACGACTGTAAACTGATGACGTCACGATAGACATATGGGCGGAATATGAAATACGAAACTGATGACGACTTAATACACGTACAGTACAACATATAATATAATCGAGTCAGCATTATTATCAACAGGATAATACACACTGGTTTCGAATGACCAGTTAAATAAACTACGCGAGAGAACCCAACAGCAATGCCTGAGGGTAGAATGTCTATCCTCAAGTACATGAAACCTGGAACAGCAGCGAGTGCAGAATAACCAGACAAGCTAATGAACTTGAAGGCTTGACAGTGGTATGTGAAATGCTAAATTGTCAGAACTGGTCAAGACAGAAATCGACATCTATTAGTCTTCGTGAAAGAGATTGGCGCCTCATCAAGTATTATCCCAGAGAAATGCCAATAATGATCCCAGTAGAAGCAACCGGTAATGGAACTTGCGAGTCTTAGCAAGCCGACTTCTGGGCACTCGGAGGGCATCTGGCTGACGGCTGATCATACAGTGTTGAATTAATCACATTATAGCGATACCTCTTATTATTTTGTTTCTCATTTCATCTTTGTTGTTACATCTAAGCGTCAAGGCACGTAACTTAGGTATTATGACTACCAGCTCATGATCGTAACCGAGCCGGTTATATATATATATATATATATATATATATAAGCAATTTAATAGAGGTCACTAAAGTGACAGGGGGTACAAATTAGTACCTTCTGTCTACATTTATATCTTCGTCTGTTCTATACCTTGTATGCATTTGATTCATATATTACGCTTTGTGTACTTTTAATAGAGATATTGTCTATTGTAGGTATAGGCAACCTTTTCCGAAAAGTGGGTCGCACGTCACATGGCTTACTAAAAAAAAAAAAAGAAAAGAAAATTAAAGGTAATTTTTCATCGGCGTGCCATTCAGAAAGTCTCGCAGATCGCAGTTTACTCATGACTAATGTATTTGTCGTATTGTATTTCTGCCTACATTTATCAGTAACTTGGTCTGTTTGTTTGTTAGAATATCAGTTGTTAAGTAATGCTTGTTTTATTCTGTGAATCTCTTTATCTAGTGTTTTATTTGTGGAAGAAAACCTTAATACCTTCTAAGTAGTGATTTTACCACTGGCATTTTGTAGGTACGTAGGTATTCATTATCTCCATGTTAGCATATGAATTTATTTATGTCTTTCGTGTAAACTGACACAATGTTTGAATTATTTTTAATCTGAATATTTATGTCTAGGAACAGAATCACACTAGTGTTGCATTGGATGTTAAATTTTAGTACTGAGTTTTCTATCGGTCCTGATTTAATTTCTCTCTGTCTTTTGAAGTGTTCATAATAACTAGCTAACCGCCTACATATCTAATGTAGATTATATGTTTGTGTTGAAGTATTACGTTACTTTCAGTTGTAGTAATGTAGAATATGGTCCTAGGAGAGAACCTATAGCTACTCCATTTTCCTGTTTATATTATTTACCTTGTTTATCTTCTGGGCAGCGAAGCAGTACTCTTGTGCAAGTTACTAATAAATGATTTTGCTGGTATCATGAGTGAATTTAATTTTTAGATGCTTCCATACATTATCCAATATAATTTCTATTGCTTCTGCAAATCCTTATATATCGTTTTTCCAGTAACTTTTCGTCACTGATCTCGAAAAACTGTATGCAAGCAATAATAAATCTCTGAACGAGGTGTAAACAGTAACTGCACGACAATGTAAGGTATACTAGCCATCTCAATATGGCTAACCCCTAAGGGTGGGTGTTACTGTAGCTTGTAGCCCCAGGAGATCATCGTCTCCAGCTGGCTTTAGGCACACTTTCTGTGCCCTTATGGTATTTGCAAAGGGAGTTCATCCCTCCCTCGTCAACCTAAGTGATACGCACGGACTGCAGTTTCTAGGTATTTGCCTGTCTTCGGCGTACGGCAATCACCGGTTTTCGATGAAGGGAGTCCCAATGCAAATCCTTATATATCGTTTTTCCAGTAACACCCACCCTTAGGGGTTAGCCACATTGAGATGGCTAGTATACCTTACTTTATGATAATGTCGTGGAAAGAACTTAGCACGAGATTTTTAAACTTTAGCCTTAAATTTTGTTTACTTAGTTCTCTTATGAACCTTAGAACTCACAAGACCAGGGCTTAACTCAGTTTCCATGGCTTATAAGTAAAAGGTGAAGTTACCTTCTCGAGACATATCGACTCATAAAGGCTGGTTTCCCGGTTTCAATGGCGTTTATATTCCCCATCTGGACAGGACGCCGGTCCATCGCAGGATTACTCCCTTTTGCCAGCTGGGTGGACTGGGGTAACGTAGAATGAAGTGTTTTGCTCAAGAACACAACGTGTAGTCCGGTCCAGGAATGGAAACCACGATCTTACGATCAAGAATCCAACACCCTAACCACTAAACCACAGGCCTCCACAATGTAAAGTTCCTTCCCGGGTCATAAAGACTTATAGGGCCGGTTTCCCGGTTTCCATGGCGCATATATTCCCCTCCTAGACGGAATGCCGGTCTGTCACAGGATTATTCATTTTTGCCAGCTGAGTGGACTGGAGCAGTATGAAATGAAGTGTTTTGCTCAAGAACACAACGCGTCGCCCGTTCCAGGAATCGAAATCACAATTTTATGATTATCATTCCAACACCCTAACCACTAAGTCACGCACCTCCACTAGGCGTATAAGTGACTGAGATTATAACCCACTCACTGAACTGGACACCGGCCCGATGCAGGATTAACTTCCTACCTATTGCTGGAAATGTGAAATGAAGTATTTTGCTCAAGGACACTTCCCGGTTCGGGCTTCTTTTAGTTTCCGTCTACCAAATCCACCCACAAGGATTCGGTCAGTCTGGAGCTAAAGAAGAAGACACTTGGCCAAGGATTTGTACAGTGGGATTGAATCTGAAACCATGTGGATGGGAATAGAACAGAACTTCTTACTACAATCTTACAATCGTGAGTGCAGCATCCTAACCAACTAGGCAACGCGTCTCCACAACTTTAAATTAGTATTTAATTCTAAACCTAACCCTAACCTTATTTTATAAGTTAATCGGAGGAGGTGGTGAAGTATCTATGATTTTTCTAGGGCCTCCCACAAATCGACATGGTTAAATTTTAATTTGAATATATGTGGTTAATGTTCGAACGAAAAGCTCGAACGGGGAGGGTATTCCAGTGAGTTGCAGTCTTGAAAGGAAGGATTAAGGAAAATATGTAGTACTGAGGATAGATAAGGTGCAGTAGAAGTGACTAGAGAAGGAAAGGTGGGTAGATCGAGTGGTCCGATGAAATGGGAAAATAGCTGTTTCAGAAACACAGCAATCATTCTGGTAACAGCGGAAGAGAAAGAGGATACAAATATCGCGTCTGTGAGTCTACAGTTGTATTTATGTTGGTGTGTCTTGTTGAAAGAAACAAGGTTGTTTTGTCCATTGAATGGTATGTCGAGATACTAACTCAATGACAATGTAAATCTGGCATCAGGTAATATCCATGTTGCGTGGAAGTGTATCATTTGTATAGGATTGTGCATTGTTAGAAAGGACGTCAAGAACAGACAAATAAGGAAGAAGGAAAAATTTAAACAGTATTTAAGTTACCTAACTCCAAATTCAGACATAGAAGATATTTTCGTTGAGTACATGAAAACAGAATTTAAAAGATTGTAATAATAGGTGCGTGCATGGCTGTATGGTTTAGAAGCTCTCTTTGCAACCACGTGATTCTGGATTCAGTCTTACTGCGTTGTATCTTGAGCAAGTGTTTTCTACAAGGCCGACCAATATCTTGCGAATGAATTTGGTAGACGGAACTAAGTCTACAGCATTTTGATGAACTGAACATCAGGCATCATGATGTTGGTCATGGATGGTGTGTAACTCGGCACAGGAACCCCCCCGCCCTTTTAATGAAAAGAATCGGTAGTGTTTGTAGGTATACTTCTCATTTTACGATCATTCGAGTCATTAAATAGCAGTGAAACAGATTTTCTTTAAAACAGATGATTGCTAATTTTAGTAGAAATCCTCGTACGTCTGTGATCTATTACAGTCCAACCAATGTATGTGACGAAAATGTTCTTGGCTTCTATCAGGAACTTTCTTCATTTACTCAACAAATATCAAAGCTTGACGTATTGATCGTATGAATGCGGAAATTGGATGTAATGAAAAAATATGTATGTAATGAAAATCATAAATAGACATTTCACGAAGCAACTAATACAAGCCGTCAATATTTGGAGGGATTTGTTTAAGATAATGGACTGTTATGCTTCAATACAAATTTCCAGAAAAAGAATGGCAAATTATGAACACACTGTTCATAACAGTGTGTTCATAATTTGCACAAAAGAAGAGCTCAATTTAATTACTCATTCGTAAACCGTATATAGATTTATAGTGAGATGAACTGTAAAGCTTACAACAGTATGTTTTTTTCCTTCAGGAGTTAATTCTGATCATCGAATCATGTACATTAACGTTCGTCTAAGTCTGTGCTGCCTCTAAATCTAAATTTACAATCAATAGTAATCTTCTATTTGATTGGATTAAACTGACTAATAATCAATACATCATGGACGTTAAGGACACATTTTAATCGCTTGAAACAGAAAATAGAATGAAATTCCCCAAATACTTATTATTTATGACGATTTTGTTACATCACATTATGATGCAATTTCATGAAGCATCTCACTCATAACCCTAATCAAGAGAAAAGTGCTATGGGAATCTTAAGGCAGTCATCGACAAGCGTGAATTCAGTCCATCTGGAAAATATGAAACCTTCAGAAAGAAATTTCGGAAATTTGAAAAACAAAAACAAAAACAAAAACAAAAAACAAAAAAAAAAACAGAGCAAAAACCAACCAACCAAACAAACAAACCAAAAAAACACATTAGATATGAATGAAGTGGGACAGTAAAACTACATTCAAAGTAGGATTGATATCTCGCTATACATTTTTTTGAGTATCGATATGGAACACTGTTAATGAAATCGATGCCCCACTTCCAAAGAAAAGGGCATAAACTAAAATCCTTAAACCAAACAAGATCACTTCAACAATTGGAAGCACTGCTTTTAGAATCTTGGAAAACCTCCGGTCATTAATGGCAAACCTATACAGATTATCATAAATTACAACAATCTGAATATCATATTGGGTCACATTACAGCAGACGACTTAACTTTACAAGCAGACGACTTAACTTTACAAACAGACGACTTAAAAGAAACTGACAAAAAAGTAAAACAAAAAAACAAAAACACCCCAGAAATACTCGTTGTCCGGACATTAACCATTCTTTCTGTTCCATGACATTTTTGAGGTCTTGAGAGAGTTGATCATTGTATGTCATTCTGGGTAGTCCGAAATGAGAATTCCCATGGCTCAGGGTTCACAAAAGAAATTAATTGATTTTTTTTCGATAGCAGTAACCAGCATTTCTTGTTCTTCTCTCTCGAATGATTGATGTGTTGGGGATATTTCCAAAAGTTCTTTTGTTGGATGTTGTTCCCATGATTTCCTGAGAACAGCACACAACATACATGTGTAGGTCTCATCCAGCTTGCTTTCTATTTTTCTTGTCAGAGTCCATGCTATTGAACCGTAAAGAAGAACTGATTTTAATTTGGCCTGAAGAATTCTCGTTACATCCTTGAGGCAGCGTACACTTCCAAATTATTCTTAATCTGTTCCATACCCCACTCCATGCTTTTGATATCCGGATTGATACATCTTTTTGGTGGATGAGATATCACTTCTGAGATAAGTGAAACGTTCCAGATGCGTACCTCGCAACGAATTGATCTGGCCGTTCTAGTTAAAGCATATGTATTCAGACTTCCCAACATTCCCAGCATTCCCATGAAAACTGATTCCAAAGCGCCTCTTCTACTGCATGCAGTAGTTTTTCAGCATTTGTTACCTTGCCAGCAAGTAGCGCAAGGTTGACCGCATAATCAGCATCAGTGATCTTCCTGGTTGGATACCTCCTGCTTCTAGCTTTCTGTAGAGTAAAACTAATGTTACTGTGAAGATTAATAGACGTACGCAAAACTCAGTCCAGTGTTATGATGAACAAGAAGGATGCTAGTGTATCGATCTGTAGTATTCCCGTCTGAACATAAAAAAGAAAAAAAGACGGTGGGCATTTAATATAGTTCTTTAATTGTGAAACTCTGTTTACAATCAAAATCCACATACAAAAGTAGGTTGTATCGTCTTTCTCCACCTCCAAAAAGTGGTCTTAGGCTTGATGCAAAATTATCGGTTATTGAAGTTAATATCTAGAACATAATGATACATAAAGTATCCAGGCGTAACTCGAGAATATTTTTTCGTAGAAATCAGAATGGGTTCATAAAATGTCGCTCAACGATTGGTCAAATATTAACTATCAGATGAATATTGAAGCTATTTGAGCAAATAACCTCTCTGCCATTCCGTTATTCGTAGATTCCCGCAAAGCTTGCAACAAATTCTACCATCCTATGGGATTATCTAAGACATTGTAGATGCAATAATACTGCACTACAAAAGCACTCAAATTAAGGTGCCTTCATCAGACAGAGACAAGATTTTCTTCGACATTTTTGTTGATGATTTAAAAAAAGACATCCTTACACCTTTCTAATATTCTATCTTGATTATCTCCTTCACACTCCAGTATATCGCAACAAAGAATTTGGTTTTACTATCCTAAGAACAAGTTCCAGATATGTAGGCACGACAATAACAGCAAAGATTATACTGATAATTTAACCATAATGCCAGATACAATTGCAGAAGCTACCACTCTACTTCACAACCCGGAAGATGCCATAGAAGGTGTTAGCATCTAATATGAATGTTAAAAAACAAAACGAAACGAAAAAACAATTCAATAGATACGCCTTGGAAGGCGCAAGCAACTCTCGGAGAGGTTATCTATCATTCATCCTTTCGGGGTCGATGTAATCAAATACCAAGCAGTGAAATCCCGAATCGACGATATTGAATAACTCCATCCCCTCAAAATTACTGGTCTTGCACCATAATTGGCAATAATAATAATAATAATAATAATAATAATAATAATAATAATAATAATAATAATAATAATGATATATAGATATAATATAGCGCCAGCCTTGACAGCGGCTGGACATGTTCTTCGCTGCTCTGACCATTCAGCCGAAGGCACAGAATCACTAATATAACCCAGCAGGAAAACGGTAAAATAACTCCCAAAGGCTGGAATATCAACAATTTCCGGTGAGTATTTAAAATCTCCCTCAAAAAAAGTTAGGAAACTTACATATCTACAGCTTCCTAACACACAAGCAATCAACTTAAAAAAAAAACTTTAATATCTACAACTTCTGTGAATACCTATCCTTTCCTTTCTCCTGAGTATTCGAAAATGTAAACATCCTTTTTTATTCTAAGAACAGTACAATTTTCTCTGTGAGGTCATACAAAAGACAATATTTAGTAAATTTGAAAACTTTAATATCTACAACTTTCTGTGAAAATGTTACCCTCCTTTTCTTTTCTCTCTCCCTGAGTATTCGAAAATGTAAACATCCTTTTCATTGCAAAAACACTACTGTATTCTCCAAATGGACAGACAAATGAACATCTCAAGAAAAATTAAAATCTTTAATATATTATATTTTGTGTTAAACTTTAATTTTACTTTTCTCCCAGACTACCCAAATATGTAAACATACCTTTTATTGCAGCAACACAATAGAATTCAGAAATTCAAAAATTCAACGACGTGAATATCAGTATATATAATTATTGTTTTTTCTACCAGTAATTACAAATAGAACAGAGTGAATTGTTTCTTTTCAAGGTCAAGGTCAGTGCTGTCATTGGTCACTGGTAGTAGTAAACACATTTGACCTCTGCTGACCCAAAGGATGCAAGATTCTTTTGTACTCTATTGCTGACCTCCTCACCATCTGCCGAATCTATTTATAGACCTGTAGAATTTGATCTATTCACCAAGCTGCTACTCTTCCTCCAACTATTTTCTTCAAGAACCACATATTTATGACTATCTCAAGTACAAGACAAAAGTTGAAAATAAATAACATTTAATAAAACCTTTTAATAATAAATGGAAATAGTAATAATGATAATAACAATAGTAGTGGTGGTGATGGTAATAATGATGATGATGATGATAATAATAATAATAATAATAGTAATATAATAATAATAATAATAATAATAATAATAATAATAATAATAATAATAATAATATGCAGCAGCTGCTAATACTACAATTACTACTATTCTGATAGCACAGGAATCTGAGGCCCAACTACCACTACTACCACTACTCCATCCCTACTACTGTTGCTGTTGCTGCTACTACTTCTGCTACTACACATAGATACAGCAATAAAGGCAGTAATTGACAACGGTGATAGAAGACTGAAGACTGCCCAGCAAAGAGAGCAAAGACAACAACAGCTAACACAAGAACATCAACAACACAGGAAGTAACTAAAATCTAATGCTGTGGTTATGGAGTGTTACTACCTGAGCAACCCTGTAGATGAAAATTGTGCTCAAATTAGGGGTTACCGACAACGTATGTAAGATCATTGGAGAGAAAAGGGATTGTTTCAACTTACGGAACAGAGATAATGTTGATGAAGCTAGAGCAATAAGAAAAAAATCGTTGGTTCACAGAAGTAGAGCTCGAAGCTATGAAAAGACGGGTATTGGAAAATAACAACAGAGATAACGACGAAAATATAGTTGTTACTAATAAAAGTAATCTCATAGCACAGGAAAGGAGCAATGGTAGCTTACCTGATGAGAGACAATAAAACTAATGGTGACATGACAGATGAACAAAAGGCAATCTACAACAAAATAAAGACAAGACTACAGGAGAACGATAGCGACAATATTTTCAACCTTAAAAAGGTTGATCGGTGGAAATTGAACCAAGAAAAGAAAAATGTCAATGAAATTCTGAAATACATCAGAACAAACATCAAAGAAACAAATAATTTGATCAAGGCAGCAAGTATTGTTGTAGCAGAAAAAGAAATAAAATGGGAGTGACAAAAGAAAAGATTCATGGTGGAAAAGAATATAGGCAGGGTTAGATATGCTCTCGAAAGGCATTTCTGTGTTAGACCGAAAAGAGAAAGGGGAGCTTAAAAGCGAACAAAAATACAGGGCACCGAAAAGGAAGTATAATATTGAAAGAAAGGGCCTGAAAGTGGTAATGGAGGAACTGAAACAGCACCTCGTTGCAAAGAAAGCAAAGATGGTAAGATACGACCAAAAATGAAGGGTTACCAGCAGAACAGGTTATTCAGAGTAGATCAGAAGAAATTCTATAAAGAAATAAATGGAGAGTGTACAGATAAAAAGTTGATACCAGATAACAATGAAAGTCAAAGGTTTTTGAGTGACAACTGAAGCAAAGCACAAGAAGGATGCTGAATGGTTGCAAGAACTGAAACAAACAGTAGTCTGTCAAAAACAGACAGAACTAGTCATTTCTGTTAGGGAAGTGAAGGAAATCAACAACAAAAAAAATAAATGATCAACTGGAAGGCCTCGGAACCAGATAGAGTTCAAGGCTACTGGATCAAAAAAATTGGTGAATGTCATGCACGAATAGCTGCGCAACTCAACACCTTGTTAAATTCCGACCAAGTAATACCAGAGTGGTTGATATTGGGTAGGACAGTGCTGTGCTTGAAAAACATCGAAAAAAGCAATACGGTAGACAATTACAGGCAGATATCCTGTCTGCCACTTATGTGGAAATTATTGACAGGAATACTCCCAGAATCAATGTACGAACAGCTGGAATAAAATGAGCAGAAGGTTTGCAAGAGTAAGTGCAGAAGTACCAAGGATCAACTCCTGATAGACAAAACTGTACCTAGACACTGCAAGAGGAGGAAAAGTAACTTAGCCATGTCATGGATCGATTATCGCAAGGCGTTCGATATGATCCCACATTCTTGGATTATGGAATGTATGAACCTATTTGGTATTGCATCGAATGTTGAGCGATTGCTTGGAAAAAGTATGGCGAATTGGAGGATGGACCTGACAGCATACAGAAGAAGTTTAGGGACAGTAGAAACCAGGAGGGACATCTTCCAAGGGGACTGCCTGTCTCCGCTGATCTTTGTATTGTGCTTGATATCACTAACACTGATTCTGAGGAAAGCAAAAGCTGGGTATGTATTCAAAAGCCGCCAACAAAAAGCCAACCATTTTTTATTCATGGATGACCTCAAACTTCATAGTAATGATGAATCCCAAGTCAGTTCCGTCGTTGATACGGTGTATGCATTCAGTGCTGATATCAGAATGGATTTCGGACTGAGAAAGTGTTGTGTGTTAGTCTTGAAGAGAGGCAACATCAAATGTATGGACGGGCTAACGATACCATCGGAGGAGGTTATGAAGCAGATAGAAGAGACGGGCTATAAGTACTTTTGGGATTTTGGAAATGGATAAATTGATGGAGAAAGAAATGACACTTGCGCATACTGAGACTGATCCTTAAGTCGAAATTAAATGGATGGAATAAGTCTTAATTGAAACGGACGGAAAATGTCTTAATTGAGAAAGAAAGCAAACTATGCTGGATCATAGATATAGCATGCCCAGTTGACAACAAGGTATGCGGTAAGGAAGAGAGAAAGGTCGAGAGATATGACAGGTTAGCTTGGGAGATTAAGCAGTTGTCGTCGATGAAAAAGGTGGTAGTAGTACCAATAATTATCGGATCCCTGGGAACAGTGAGTAAAAATCTTGAGAAGTAGATGGAACAAATAGGAGCTGCAATAAGGGTGGAGCACTTGCAGAAAACATCACTGCTTGGAACCGCTCGAATACTCCGGAACGTGCTCGAAAAATAAGGAGTGTTATCTTAGTTCACTGGTAGTGAACAGCTGACACCGTAGTACATCTCTAGTGTTAGAAGGTCGTCAAAGGCAATGATAATAATAATAATAATAATAATAATAATAATAATAATAAATAATAATAATAACAACAACAACAACAACAACAACAACAACAACAACAACAACAACAACAACAACAACAACAACAACAACAGCAGCAGCAGCAGCAACAATAATAACAGGATCGACTTTACTTTTCTCCTTTCAGGTCAATAAAGTGAGTATCAGTTGAACACTGTGCTCAATGTAATTGACTTATCCCCTGTTCCGAAATTGCTGGCTAAAATTTAAAACCGTAATAATAATAATAACAACAACAACAATAATAATAATAATAACAATAATAACAATAATAATAATAATAATAATAATAATAATAATAATAATAATAATAATATTATTATTATTATGAGGTTGTGAGTTGGAACCCCGGACCGGGTTACGTGTTGTGTTCTTGAGCAAGACACTTTATTTCACGTTGCTCCAGTTCCCTTAGCTGTAAAAATGAGTTGCGACGTCGCAGGTACCAAGCTGTATCGGCCTTTGCCTTTCCCTTGGATAACATTAGTGGCGCGGAGAGGCGAGGCTTGTATGCTTGGGCAACTGCTGGTCTTCCATAAACAGCCTTGCCCGGACTTGTGCCTGTGAGGGTTACTTTCTAGGTGCAATCCTATGGTCAGTCATGACCAAAGGGGGTCTCAGCATATTCTCAGCATTATTATTATTATTATTATTATTATTATTATTATTATTATTAGTTAAGACGAAGAGCGCGATACGATCGTAATAGATATTTTATTGGTTGAACGATATTTCGATAGTATGTCTGTCTTTGTCAAGTTCAAAATAAGAGGTGATAAAAATTCAAAATTACAGAAATTTAAAGTACGAACGAGAGCAACCAGCGTTCACACGTTGATGAAATGACATCATCAGTCTTTAAGTAAAACGCAAAAGCTATACTTTACATTACGATTTTCTTTAGACACCCGGATGCTTTGGTAACTTCTAGAATTCTATATGATCCAATTCTTTTTCTGTGTACCATAAAATCAATCATCTCAATCTACTTGATTTTGGTTACAATCGAATCGCGCTCTTCGTCTTGACTATATACCTTTGTGAAGAGCTACGTCAATCCTTTTTAAGATATCATCATCATCATCATCATCATATCATTATCATTATTATTATTATTATTATTATATTATTATTATTATTATTATTATTATTATTATTATTATTATTATTGTTGAGTGAGAGAGCAGTGCATGCCATCAAATTAGCACTGGGATGAAATAAACGAAGCCTAGTATACATATCATAACTGCCCGTCTGATAAGGGTACACCAAGCACAAGCATTATAACCGCATGTGTGCTACATGGTGATCATATCAAGATAAACAGCACATGACCTTGCAGGTGGGGCCCAGTTAGAATTTTCTTCAGGCTGAGTAGCCCATCCCGCTCAAAAGGTCCCTGAATAAGGGTTGTTTAAGGGTGTTGAAAGAACCACCCATGTTTCCAGAGGTGAATTATTCAAACCCCAAAGAATCCCTCTCAACACATGGCTATGATGCTCCCCCACTACTTCTGCTCGTGATCAGAGATGCACATATCGTCAGCCACCTAGGGAATGCTCAACTGGTTAAGGTCAAACAACTGACAAACAAATCTGTGGTATTGAGCAGAATATTTACTGTAGCCCATCTTTTATACCAAGACAAAACACGTACATGATAGCACTTCCAAACAGTGAAGATCAAAAGCCATGAGAGCCAGTGCCTGTAATCTTCTTCTTCTTCTTCTTCTTCTTCTTCTTCTTCTTCTCTTCTTCTTCTTCTTCTTCTTCTTCTTCTTCTTCTTCTTCTTCTTCTCTTCTTCTTCTTCTTATTCTTCTTCTTCTTCTTCTTCTTCTTCTTCTTCTTATTATTATTATTTATTATTATTATTATTATTATTATTATTATTATTATTATCATCATTATTATTATCATTATGACTGAAAGCGGCGAGCTGACAGAATCGTTAGCACGCCGGGGAAAATGCTTAGCGGCATTTCATTCGTCCTTACGTTCTGAGTTAAAATTCTACCAATGTCGACTTTACCTTTCATCCTTTCGGAGTCGATAAAATAAGTACCAGTCGAGTACTTGGGTCAGTGTAATCGACTATCTCCCACCCACAAATTTCAGGCCTTGTGCCTATAGCAGAAAAGATTATTATTATTATTATTATTATTATTGTTAGCTTGAGCGGTAGATTGGCAGAATCGTTAGAACGTCTAAAGAAATTGTTTTGCATATTTATTCCATCTCTATATTCTGATTTCAAGTCCCATCGAAGCCAACTTTAACCTTTCATCCGTTCAGAGTCCAAAGCATCAAGTACCAGTCATGTACCCGGAGTCGACAGTCTCGAGTAACTTCTGGCCCTTAAATTGCTCGTCTTGTGCCTCTACTACTACTACTACTACTAGTATTGTACTTATTTATAGTAGTGCTCGTAGTAGCAGCGGCAGCAGCTATAGTTATTATAGTTTTATTAATCAGTTTGTGTAGCATCCTAACCATTTTAGAGGGGAAACTATGCATAATGGAATCAGAGGAAGACGTAGGAAGAAAAAGAAAGAGGGAGAGAGAAAGAGAGAGAGAGAGAGAGAGAGAGAGAGAGTGAAAGAGAGAGGGAGAGAGTGAAGGAGAGAGAGAGTGTGTGAGGGAGACAGAGATAGATATGTCGTCGGGTGGTGGTGGAGACAAGAACAAAATACCAAATAAATTGCACAAAGCCAAGCGATGGGCGCCTGTTGCTTGTTTTGGGCAATTGTTAGTTAAATATAATTGTATATATATTGGGAAGTAAGTGTATTAACCTATAGAATATAGTTGCCAGAAATAGCAAGGAAGGTCGTTTGTCCAACACGGGAAATACTGTAACTGCATTTAATAGAATGGAGATGAAGGAATAATTTTGAATTTCCATTGCCAAAATTTCATCTCAGAATCATTGAATAAATCTGAATATATTAATATAAATGAAATTATATGCATGTATTTAACTATGAAGTAACCACCTAACAATATGCGTAAATACAAACGCGCGCACACGCATGCAAATGCTCATACCTGCTCACGGACACATATAATCATGCACATATACGCATATACACGCAAATATATACATCATTCATACACACACACACACATACATGTATGCATGTTTGTATTCCAGTGTTTACATGTATGGACGAATGTATGCGATGATATATGTATATATATATATATATATACATACACACATATGTATATATACATATGTAAACACACACACACATAAATATATATATATATATATATATATATACATATATTACACACACAACACACACACACACATACACACACACAAACACATACAGGGTGCAGCGAATAAATTGACGTCTAATTTACGAAAAAATGAAAATAACACCGACATCTCATTTTAACAGATATATTAACCAAAATTACATAAAAATATCTTGAAATACCAAAGAGTAAACTTATTCAATAACATCGTCATTGGCTTCAACCATGGCCTCCAGACAACTTCGGAATCTGTTGCAACACTTCTGGACGGTCTCCTTGTTTAAGTTGGTGAATGCTGCCATAATCGTTGCCTTCAGTTCATCTTTGGTGTTACAAGGAATTTTGTTGGTCTCTCGCTCAACTGCGCCCCACATATAATAATCAAGAGGGTTGCAGTCTGGGGAGTTAGGTGGCTAGATGTTAGGAGTGATGTGGTCGCAGAAATTGTCTGACAGCCATGACAGGGTTCTCCTGCTTGTGTGGCATCGTTCAGAGTCCTCTTGAAAGACATAGGGTCTACCAGCAGTCGCCCTCTTGGCCCAGGGCAGCACTACCTCCTCCATGTACTTGTAGGCTTCCGTGTTGAGTTTGAGGCCACGTGGGAAGATGAATGGAGACATAACGTCGCCATCACTAGTGATCACTCCAAACACCATGATGTTGACTGGATGTTTGATTTTTATCGCTCTTGGTACATGGCCTCAGATTACACTGTTATCAGATTGACACTCAAACACTGAAATGTTCGTTTTGGAGCTTCCGGCACGAATGCCAAGCAGTTCAGCATGTCGTTTCCAAATTTCTGGCAGAGTGAATTGCGTCAAGGTGCTGTTTTTCTCACAGACGGTGCCCAGCTGACCTTACTATATTGTGTAGACGATAAAATCAAAAACAAACGATGTAGATGCACGAAATTGAAAATGGCGACAAGTTACCCATCACATACTGTATATATATGTAGTGAGACACGAAAGAGCTATTTTGTCTTCGTGGCATAACACAGTCGTGCTATGCCAACTTCAACCAATTAGAGTTGGCTGCGGAAGGATACAAATAACATCCACCCAGCAGTATTGCGTGCCTTTTTAAAATAGCTAAGGAGTTGCAGCATTGACAACCCTAGTGACAACATCGCCTCCTTCGACAAGCTACTATTTTAGTGCACACCACTTACGTCGCGCGACTCAATTCATGAATATCAGTTTTCACTCTGCTTCGTATAAACAACTAAAACATATGTAGTAAGTCATGCCATTTCTTCCTGTGTTGCTACACCATTTAATGGTTTTACGTACACACACAAGAAAACAAAATCTCATTACATCTTACCAGTACTTATTACAGTTAGAATCAATTAGAATGTTCTATTTTAAACCAGCCTTCGTGAACTTTCTTTATTTTCATCACTTGCAATGCAGCACACATTGTAGTCATTTATTTTAACATTTACGTGGACTTTTACACGTCAGTATCAGCTCTATCTCCAACATCACCGAACGCGCTTCATCTCCTAGTTACATCAGTAATTCTCTCAGTTATACACACACACACACATGAATATATGTGTCTGCGTTTAGAGACATATATGCATATATGTATTTATATATATATGTATACTTGTGTGATGATACGTACACACACACACACACACACCACACACACACACACACCACACACACACACACACGCACACACACGCACGCATACACACGCACGCACACACAAGCACGCACACACACACGCACGCACACACACACACACACATATTATTAAGTAAGAAAATAGAGAGATTTAATGGATATAAATTAATTTATTAATTAATCAGCATTTCCTACAATTGTTTCAATTTACACTCGTTACAAAGTACAAAGCATATATCTCAACTGATGTTAATTAATTGTTAATTAGTCAATGTTAATTATTGATTAATAAATGTTAATTAATTGATAAATTTATATCCATTAAATCTCTCCATTTTCTCAACAATAATATTTGATATTTATATTTTTATTGAAGAGATATATTTTAATAATATAATATATCAAACCAGTGTAACTTGGATGGAACCATCCCTATAAGAAGCTTTATATCCTCATAATGACTGAATATATATATGTATGTATACATATACGATGAAATGTGCGTATATATGCATTTATATATACACACACACACGCATATATACATATACATGCACACCCATACCTACATATTTACATATATACCCAGTACATTATGAGGAAATGATGATCATAGACATTGACAATGAAGAGGATATGTGCATGTATTAATAATGTTACATATATGCTTGATATATATATATATACGAACCTATAGATATCTATATTTGCATTTACATACTTGTGTGTGCGTTTGAGTGCATATATATGTATGTACGTGTGTATGTGTGTGAGTGCATGTGTGTGTGTAAACACACACACACACACACACATACATATATATGTCACACACACTCACACAAATGTACAACTGAAATTACGTATATATACGCCGTGTATGACTGCAAGAGTTTGCACTGAGACATACGTATATACATATTACAGTGAAGAACACAATTTTCGTTGAGTTAGATCTGACACTTGTTTTCGACAAAATTTTGACTTCTGAATCTAAAAAAATGCCCCCAGTGTTTCTGTATCATGTCAATTTTTTGAGCTACAGGATACCCTGAATTTATCTCAAAACCTTTAAAATATTGCGCCTAACAGATCTGTTCTTCTTTCATAGAATGTTTTAAAAATTTACATACAACGGAAAAAATATAATATTGTTTGACTGTTAAGTTTGAACAAATTTATTTTGTTAATTGAGAGGATATTTTTACTGTGAGTCAAATTTTGTGCAAATAGTTAAGATAAAAATTTGCGCTCATAGCTTTTCCTGGAGTGTTTAATTTGCGTACAGTTGTACTTCAATCTCCTACAATAGTCAGTCATCGTATTTACGTCCCATCTACCCTGATAGCATTCCTCTATGACCTTCATGTGCAGGGGTGGGAATATAATTTTCGTTATGTCAACAAGTGGCTCATGTAGAAAGTTGGAATCACTAGGTTTGAGGTCAGGTCTAGGAGGTCAATTCCTCTCCACCCAATGCTTCTCTCGAGCTCTGCGGTCAAAATGAACTGAAAGCAGGGATATTTGGGATATCCGTCTAGATGACCAAGAAGGAAGCATACCATTTTAAGGTCAATACAGACAATCTAATTGTATTTGTGATATTGCAACAACTCAATGACTCTATATCTCCACTTTATTCACAAAGACAAACTGAATGCCCAGTTGGGACTGCCTCATCTAAATCGCCATTGTGAAGGATGACATAATCTAAGCTCCGCTTTGAGCTATTGATGAAAAGTGGCCATTCGGTTGAGTTGTAGATTAGAACTTCCAGTTCCTCCAGTGAACCCTGCATGTTATGGCAATACACAAACCTACTGTCACTTCGAAAGTACTATAGAAATGCACTTTCCTTGGACCAAAAGTAGGATAGTTTTGTTCCTTTTTTAAGCAAGTTTTTCTCATTCAGTCTTGGTGCTAGGAATTCTGAAGCCATTTTTGATCATTCCGTATCTCGTGCAAAATCATTCAACTCGAGCTAATTTAATCCCTTGCGAAGTGGGTCATCTTTAATTTCAAAATCTGCATCATTGTTGTCACTGAGTTCTTCATCATGATCCACATCTTTAAGATGGTACTGGGATTTCAGCTGAATGAGGTACTGGATATATAGCTGATGCTAGGCAAGAATACACGATTTTACATTTGTTTTCTTGTTATATCCTGAAGTTTTCACTAATCAAAAGTAACAGTCCGTGCAATGACCTTTTTCTCTTGCCAAGTCATAAGTGTACTAAATTCCAACTTTGATCCACATCGGAAAACTTTCGACACCCTGCTTGCACATCTTGTGAGGGGCCCAAACCTTGTTTTGATCACCAACTTTTAATAAGACTGGGCAAGATAACATATCTTTACAAATGCGCCGATGTTTAACTGGAAATGGTGAAAATGCCCTTTAACTGGGAATGGTGAAATTGCCACAGATATAACAAAAGGAATCAGGGCTGTTTCGGCACTTACGATGAGAAGTAGCAGAAGAAGACATGATCTGAAAGAAAGGAAATAAACATTGGAATAAAAATTAAGTTGAACAGGAAAAACGAAAACAAAATCAAATGAAAAAATTACATAAGGCCTGTTAACCCATTGCATACAAACTTTTATCTATTATTTGCAGAATACTATAATAATCAGCCATATAGAGCAACCGCTGAGACCTGTAACTGCTATCCCAGATAAATTTGTGTATTCTATATAAATGTGTATGGATATGCATCCATAAATGAACATACTTTCATCTACATTCATAAAAATACACATTACATACATATACATTCACACAAATACTGCATAAGAAAAAAGAACAGGGTAGAAATTTAGGCCTCGGACCTCAGGAGAAAATGCCTCCACAATTCAAATCAACAATTCATTCACTTCAAAACCTTGCCATCTCTCCTCCACTGCACAAATCTCTTCTCTGGCCTCCTAACATCGAATCCTCTGCTCAAAAGTGTTTGTTACTCCCATATCTTGGCCATATTCATGAAATTTCATGCATCTTAGCACCAAGCCTACTTCCAGCTTCCATCTTGAAACAGCAACTTGACTCTTAAGGATTGAAGATCAGCTGAGGCATCTGATTGGTCAATAATCGGGACTTACTTTTTGGAGGGAGATTTGAACCTGACTATAGTCTGCCATCTTTTGAAACTAAATCACCAGATCGGAAAAATTCTCACTCCTTATCAACAAAGTTATAAATGCAATCAGCTGACCAAACAATACAATTGTGCTTATTCAGAAAGTAAGCTGTAGTAAAAAAACTCTCCAAAACTTGACGTGATAGAAAACTGACTGTAGTTTTGAAATCAGCAGGCCAATTTTCAGTAGAATCAAGTGAAATATTGAACTCAACGGAAATTATATTTAAAATTGTTCCCCAGTGTTATTTACTGCTGCAATGTTATGTCAGTTCATAACAATTGATGCAGTCTGAGCAAAACAGCAAACGCAGCCGTATAAAATGTTGTTTATTTGCACTTGGACCAAATCTTTTGTAAAGGAGTGTAAAATATGTCTGATTTGATTTTCACTGTTTCATCTTCGGGGAGAGAAATCAAAAAGTGCTGAAACCGTCCAGTATATTCATATATATATATTTTCAAAATATTCTTATTACATACGCACACAATTACTTGCACACTATCGTAGAAAACGCATACACAGATATATGTGCAAATATAAATGGACTGGGAATGATTATTATTGAAAATGGTCAGAACGGATTCTTCTCTTAGGTCGATTATTATTTTATATCAGAAATAATCAACCTAAACGTAAAAATGTGACCAAATTTAAAACTGCAATGCCTCAGTTTAACATAGATAACTTAAGTTTTGGCTATTATTGGTTTACATATGATCTAAGCGCCACTAGGAAGTAGTTTTTCTAAGGTATATTTTAGGGCATCATGTCCCACCCGAGTAAGAAGTTGCTGTTTACTGAGATGTAATAAAGTGTTGGTGGCTCGTCTGGTATTTCTTGGAGTAATATTTTCGCGTACCGTTTGAATGTTATTGGCTCTTTTTTCTTTGATTTCTTTCTGAATAAATTCTAAATGAAAAAGAATCTGTTTAGGTAAAACAGTTGTATCGCAATGTCATGTGATATGAGGGTGATTTTTGTTGGGGAATATAGTTCTGGAGTCCAGCTTTAGTTGATTTATGAACTTGATATCAACCGTATTTGAATAGCGCTGATGGAATATTTTCGATATTGTATAAATAGTGGAGTGCTCACTGAATCGTTAGGAAGAATAAAATTTGAGTTTTTTGAGACCATCTCAATAATCAATGCTTGTCATACTGTTTTTCTGAGCCATCTTTGGTGTGCTTCAATTCTTACAATGTTTTGTTTTGTGTAGGAAGACTATAATGGATAGCAATAATCAGTTTAAAAAATACAGCAATAATAATTCCATCTTTGGCACTGCATCTTCATTGTAACGAAGGTAGCTGATAATCTGCTCTGTTACAATAAAAGTACTTGATATTTTATCAACCTCAGACGGCTGAAGAAGGTAACTTGACATTTACGGGATTTGAACTTCAAACGTAAATGGTCGTAAATATTGTAAAGCATGTATTTTGGTACAACCGTTTTTGATCACCCGATCACCCAAGCATCCTGGCGAAAACGATAAAGATCTAATTAACGAATAAATCTCTATGAGGTTGGTCATCTGCTAGATATAGCAGCGATATCTTTCTAAAATTACTCACTACAATCTTAAGAAGAGGATACGTTTCTTAATACACTACACTATTCCTGGAAAATAAAACGGATTAGTCATGGATGGAACACCATTTATCACGTGTTTGTTCGGTCAGAGCTGAATTGGGATTAAATAACAACGGAGATAAATTCTAAAGCTATTATTAGAATATTTACCAAGGTACAGTGATATAAATATGTAAAGGTTGTATGCATTTGATTAAAACATCATCCACAGAATAATAAAATATTGATCGTTTGGTGAAGTGGAAAGCACAGCCAACCAATAGAAATCTGCTAAAAATGACTACCACTGTTTAATAACAGCCAACATTCCACTTTCTCTTATTTTCAATCTACTGAAACAATACTAGGTCCCATTGCAAAATGTTCAAAATCAGCTAAGCATTGTTTTTGCTTAAAAATCTATTTAAAAAGTCACGTCTCGAGGTGAAGCATATATAAAACATTTCATATACTCATTACAAAACCTATCTTTACTTTCCTGAAATACCTTTTAAATATCTGTTACTTATCTACTCGCAACTTCTAATGCAAACAGGAAAAATAGGACTCAAGACAGGAGTATATGTATATTTTTATTAATAGTTAGCGGAAAGAACAGATTGACTCAAGTTCCGAGAGTTTAATGTGCGTTGACACTTATCAAAATGATAAGTGCCAACGCACGAAACTCTCGACCTTAAGTCGCTCTGTTGCTTCTGCTAAATATTAATATACATATGTATGTATGTATGTATGTATGTATGTATGTATGTATGTATGTATGTATGTATGTATGTATGTATGTATGTATGTATGTATGTATGTAAGCATATATATATATAATATATATATATATATATATATCATAAATATCCTGGAAACAGTTGTAAGACCTTCTATCTATAAATGTTCTAAAATACACTGCCTTGGTTTTTTATCTCATACGAACAAACATTTATATATATATATATATATATATATATATATATATTATATATATATATATATATTATATATAATATATATGTATATATATATATAAACAAGAAGGGTAGTAATATTATTTATACCAGGTGCCCAGCATAAAAGACGAATTAGTCATAAGACAAAAATATTATCATATAGAAAAATATTATTCATGTAGTTATACAATTAAGGGCTCCTAAATAAAGATGCCGAGTGCTGGGAACACAAAAAGGGGATGATTTATCGAGAGTGAAAATCAAAAACGTTTACCGATAACTTTAACAACTCGTACCACGCGGTTTTGTTCTTTCTTCTAGCAAAACACAGAATATGATGTTTGCTAAGGCCAGCTTCATCAGCGAGTCGCCTAAATTTAATCGAGGTCTGCAGCGATGTGGGACTATGTGTTGAACCCGACTACTAGCGATCTTAACTTTTCAAATCTCTGCGCAGACGCAAAATTACACGGGCAGCCGGGAAAAATTTTACGAATAAATCCATCAGGTAGTATGCGAATATAAACAAGAGGTAGTAATATTATTTACTACCAGGTGCCCAGCACAAAAGACGAATAAGTCAAAGACAAAAATATTATTCATATAGAAAAATATTATTCATGTAGTTATACAATTAAGGGCTCCTAAATAAAGATGCCGAGTGCGGGAACACAAAAAGGGGATGAATTTATCGAGAGTGAAAATCAAAAAACGTTTACCGATAACTTTAACAACTCGTACCGCGGTTTCTCTGCTTCTTTCTAGCAAAACACAGAATATGTTTGCTAAGGCCAGCTTCATCAGCGAGTCGCCTAATATAAATAATCGAGGTCTGCAGCGATGTGGGACTATGTTGAAGACCCGACTACTAGCAGATCTTAACTTTTCAAATCTCTGCGCAGACGCAAAATTTACACGGGCATGCGGGAAAATTTTACGAATAAATCCATCATGTAGTATGCGAATATAAACAAGAAGGGTAGAAATATTATTTACTACAGGTGCCCAGCACAAAAGACGAATTAGTCATAAGACAAAAATATTATTCATATAGAAAAATATTATTCATGTAGTTATACAATTAAGGGCTCCTAAATAAAGATGCCGAGTGCTGGGAACACAAAAAGGGGGAGAATTTATCGAGAGTGAAAATCAAAAACGTTTACCGATAACTTTAACAACTCGTACCGCGGTTTCTGCTTCTTTCTAGCAAAACACAGAATATGTTTGCTAAGGCCAGCTTCATCAGCGAGTCGCCTAAATTTAATCGAGGTCTGCAGCGATGTGGGACTATGTGTTGAACCCGACTACTAGCAGATCTTAACTTTTCAAATCTCTGCGCAGACGCAAAATTTACACGGGCATGCCGGGAAAAATTTTACGAATAAATCCATCATGTAGTATGCGAATATAAACAAGAAGGGTAGTAATATTATTTACTACCAGGTGCCCAGCACAAAAGACGAATTAGTCATAAGACAAAAATATTATTCATATAGAAAAATATTATTCATGTAGTTATACAATTAAGGGCTCCTAAATAAAGATGCCGAGTGCTGGGAACACAAAAAGGGGATGAATTTATCGAGAGTGAAAATCAAAAACGTTTACCGATAACTTTAACAACTCGTACCGCGGTTCGCTTCTTTCTAGCAAAACACAGAAATGTTTGCTAAGGCCAGCTTCATCAGCGAGTCGCCTAAATATAATCGAGGTCTGCAGCGATGTGGGACTATGTGTTGAACCCGACTACTAGCAGATCTTAACTTTTCAAATCTCTGCGCAGACGCAAAATTTACACGGGCATGCCGGGAAAAATTTTACGAATAAATCCATCATGTAGTATGCGAATATAAACAAGAAGGGTGTTCCCAGCACTCGGCATCTTTATTTAGGAGCCCTTAATTATATATATATATATATATATATATATATATATACTATATATATATATATATATATATATATATATATATAATATATGTATGTATATATATATATATTTACATTTTGCCCCATACTTAATGTAAATATATTGTGATTGGCAAGCTTTACTGCTGCACTCACCCAGAGTTATCTCCCACGGCTGTATATATGTATACCTTTTATCTTTTACGTGTTTCAGTCATTGAACAGCGACCATACTGAGGCAACGTCTTGAAGGGTTTAGTTGGAAAATAATCAACTCAAGTACATTTTTTTTCAAGTCTAGTATCTCTTCTGTCGGCCTGTTTTGCTGAACCACTAAATTTCGGGGACGTAAACAAACAAACAAACAAACAAACACCGACTGCAATCAGTGTAAAGGAAGAAACATAAACGCGGGCACATGCATGCATATAGGGGAACAAATACAAGCGCACACACATGTTTACGAGGGGAAGTAAAAAATTATCCGCAATTTTGCCATAACATATATGTTTATAATTGCCACACTGCCTTCTGTGGATGCGGGCTAATAGTTGGTAATATCGTGGTTACGTGAGCGAAGTTTGAGTCTGATCGCGCCATTTTCCTCTCTGGCTTTACAGTGTAAGCATGGCTGTTCCACTAGCAATTTGTACCAAAGAAGAACACAGAGCAGTGATCCAAGACAGGGTAATGGTGAACCGGTTCACAATTACCATCTCTCGAGCTTGCTGAATCTTCTCGTCAGTGACAGAGGTTGACGAATTTCCTGCTCCCTCTTCGCGCGTCACGCTTATCCGGTGACTTTTAAACTTCCCGATCCGCTCATACACACTTCTATGCGGTAGTGCTGTCCCCGTATTGTGCTAAAAGCCTCCGATGAATTTCAGTACCTGACACACCTTTCGACCATAGAAGTCGGACCACTGCTCTTTGTTCTTCTTTGGTGCACATTGCTAGTGGAGCGGCCATGCTTGCATTGTAAAGCCACATAGTAAAATGGTGCGATCAGGCTCAAACTTCGATCACGTGACCTCAGTAGTACCGACTATAAGCACGCATACGCAGAAGGCAGTGTGACAATAATAAAGATATGTTATGGCGAAAGTGCGGATAATTTTTGAATTCCTCTTGACATATATATATATATATATATATATATATATATATATACATACACACACACTCATCCATACATAATATATATATAATATATATATATATATATATATATATATATTATATATATATGTGTATGTATACACACACCACACACACACACACACACACACACACACACACACACACACCACACACACACACATATATATATATAAGATAAATGAAACGAGAGAATAGATATTTATTCCATTAAGGATTTATAAACTTTCGACAGAACGAAAATCTCTTTTGGTCTGAAAAACTCAAAGGTTGCCCTGGGACTCGACATGAACCAATATACCTTGTTGACATGACAGTCGTTCTACCATTGTACTAAAACATTTCTTCGAATTTCTCTATACAATTTATATACTTTATTAGAGACGTCAGAGTTAGGCACGTTTTCTCATCAAGAATCTTGCATACTAAATACAACGAAATACTGTAGTGATTTTTGCGCAAATCTAGGTCGAAACTGCCGTAACTTTGTCGCGAGTTTTGTTCAAAACATTATAAATTTATTTCTAGCAGAATACGAGAAGTTTCCTGAAGAGTAACATATACAGCAAACACTGTCAACGCCATCACAAACACCACCATGAACAAGTCAAGAAGCTAGTTCCAATATAAACTACACTACACCTCATAAAAATATG
>NC_042998.1:142401783-142416783 GCF_006345805.1 Octopus sinensis | reverse complement strand
CAAACCCATTATATTTACAGTTCATTAAATTTGCCTTTGAAAAGAGACCTTTTAAACAATGGTGATGTTTACATATATATATATGTATATATATGTTTATATATAATATATATATATATATATATATATATATATATATATATCACTTTGATCACTTTGACCGACCAGTCCGTCAGGCGTCCATTTGACACCGCTGGTCACAGCATGCTGTCCACTCCTCTCTGGATCGCGCCTTTCTCATCCACGTGATCCCAATCGTCCTCCTGAAATCGTAACTCCACCGTCGTGGAGGCCTTCCGAGTGGTCATTTCCCCTCGTGCGGGTATCACTCGACAACTGCGTGGGTCCACCGATTATCTGTGAGCCGGCGACGTGTCCAGCCCATCTAAACTTGCTGCATGTATACTCTGCGATGACATCCCTCACGCCCGAATTCTTTCTGATGATCTCGCTACTGATGTGCTCAACGAGATACCAAGCATTGACCTTTCCTTAGCTCTTTGAGCCGTTACCAGTCTCTGCTCTTCTCTCTTTGTTGTAGCCCATGTTTCACAGCCATATAACATTGCAGGTAGAACTGTACTGTTGATGAGGTTGGCGCGGGTGGTCCTGTCCATATATATATATTATATATATAATATATATATATATATATATATATATATATATATATATGCCTGTCAAATTTTATGTCCTTGCCGTAAGGCTTACTTCCATACACGCCAGCTTAATTTAATTCGTCCTTAGTCCTGTTATTTGGATTGTGTACCATTTCTCCGGTTTTTTCCGTCCTTGTTTTCGTATACATTCGCTGCTTTCTTCCAAGGAATCTAGTGCTCTTAGCTTATTTTTTTCTTGGAGCTGGCCAGATTTGAGCAGTCTCGAGTATAACCAGCCGAAATTGCAAAGATAATCTGGAACTCGACCGAGGAAAGAAAACTCCGAATGACCCGTCTTTGTTTCTTTGTATCGTCTGTCTGGATGATTTGCTTTTTGACCCATATTTGTATTAGATATATATATATATATATATATAATATATATATATATAATGTTGTGTGTGTGTGTGTGTGTCTGTGTGTTATATATATAAATATATTTATATATATACATATTCATATATATATATATATATATATATATAATATATATATATATAGATATTATATATATATATATATATGTATATGGGTGTGTATTTTCGTGTCTGTATTTGTTCCCACCACTGTTCGAAAACCGGTGCTGGTGTGGTTTACGTCTCCGTGATTTTGCGGTTCGGCAAAAGACCGATAGAATAAATACCAGGCTTAAAATAGTTGTACGGAATCGGTACATTCGATAAAAAAATTCTTCAATATGGCTGCGGTCTAATGAGTGGAAGAAATAAAAAGATAAAAAGAAGAAATATATATATATATAGGCAAAGAAGAAAATGGGGAGGATATAAAATCGACAAATATCAGCCAGTAAAGACCCATATCTAGTATTCAATTGCAATATTGCCATGCAATAGTAAGCACTTGGTTAAAAATACGTAGGTACACATCCAGTAGTATATTGGATATTTAATATCCCTTAGATGGTTTATTAACGTCTAACTCATACAGACAGGCAGACAGGCACACACACAACACACACACACACACACACACACACACACACACACATACACACACACACACACACACATATATATATATGAAAAAACAAGTCAAGATAGAAAATGCTAAAATAATTTTATAAAGAACATTTCAGTACCGGTTTCAGTCATTTTGAGACCTTTTCAACTGTAACGATTTTTAATTTTTCTAAATTTAATTATTTAATCGTTACAGTTGAAAAGGTCTCAACATGACTGAAACCGGTACTGAAATGTTCTTGACTTGTTTTTTCATATATATCAACTCGTGTGTTCCTTTTCATCCTTATATATATATATATATATATATACAGTGGGGGAAATAAATATTCGTATATGTCAAAATTCTTTATTTATTTAATTTTTAATGAACATAAATGGGACATACCAATACTATATTTGCATACACATGCATAAACTAAGAATATGCAAAAGAAACTAATAAATTACAGTAACTAATTTATTAGTTTCTTTTGCATATTTTTAATTTATAAATGTGTATGCAAATATAGTATTGGTATATCCCATTTATGTTCATTAGAAATTAATTAAATAAAGAATTTTGACATGTACGAATATTTATTTTCCCCACTGTATATGCATACATACATACATACATACATTACATACATACATACATACATACCTACATCTACATACATATATATATATAGATATATATATATATATATATATATGTATATATATATATTATATATAGTATATATATAAATATATATATATACATATATATATGTATGTATATATAAAGATATATAAACATTATATAATTTTATATGTTATAATTTTCACCTTTAAAAGTATTTAATATGCTGGCCATTTTGATGGAATTTTTTTGACAAAAATTTTATCCTATATTAGAAGTAATAGAAAGTTATTTCTATATATGTATACATACATACAGATATATACATATATATTGCTGTGTCTATATATACATACATACATACATACATACATACATACATACACATGCATACATACATACATACATATATACATACATACATACATACATAAACACATACATACATACATACATACATACATACATACATACATACATATATACATATATATATTGCTGTGTCTAGGGAAAGTCATTATACCAATATTATTAACACACGCACTGGTTTAATTCCACTCCTTTATTATTAGTTAATTGGTTAAGTACCCAGCTAATTAATCGATTGTTTGTTTAAATTGGTTAAACAGTAAGTCATTTGTTTAGTTTTTGTTTGTCAAAAGCAAAACAAATGACAGCGTGTGTTAATAATATTGGCAGAATGATTCTCCCTAGACACAACAACGACATACATACATAAATACATACATACATACATACATACATACATACATACATACATACATACATGCATACATACATACATAATACATACATAAATACATACAGACATGCATGCATGCATACATACATACATAATACATACATGCATACATGCATGCATACATACATACAAATATACAAACATACATACATATATATACGTATATACATATACATACATATACATTTAGATATGCATTATATACATATAGAAATATGTGTATACATGTATATATATATGTCTGTATGTATGTATGTATGTATATATATATACATACATACACACACACAAACGCACACACACACACACAACACACACACAACACACACACACACACACACATATATATATATATGTATATATACGGCAATAAGAAAATGGCGGGGATCAAGAAGTGGTATTCATCAACATTTAGACATATGTCTATTTATTTATTTTTTAAAGAAACAATTATAACAATATACGTACATGTATAACATAATATACTTCACATATATAATATATAAAAATATAAAAATACCAGTAATTATTAATATATATAATGTAGAACATATATTCTACTTTCTATTTTCGACATTATATATTTTAGTAATTATTGGTATTGTTATATTTCATATATTATATATGTAAAGCATAATATATTACATATGTAAAGCATAATATGTATGTATAATAATATACATAATATATGTATATTGTTATAATTGTTTCTTTAAAAAATATATAGACATAATATAACGTCTAAAAGTTGATGAACACCGCCTCTTGATCTCCTACATTCTCTTATTGCCGTGTAAATTAACAACTTTTTACCCTCACCCATTTAATACTGTCAGTAGTGTATTGCCATGCAATGAAAAACCACATCTGTATTATATTGGGTATACATACATACATACATACATACATACATACATACATATATAATATATATATATATACTATTATATATATATAGATATATATATCTATATATATATATATATATATATTATAAAATATATATATATACATATCTATATGTAATATACCAGATATTAACAATTATATAATTTATATGTTTATAGCCGTATATTGGATAAATATTATCCCTTAGTTGGTTGATTCACACACCTCTAACTCTCTTGGAATTATATGCATATGTATATTTATATGTATATGTATATCTATATGTATATGTATACGTATGTGTATGTATATATATAGTTGATAAAGCAAACACACACACATAAGAATTTATAAACTTTCGAGAGGACGTGAAATAATTCGTTTTGAGAACAATGATCTCAAAGTATACATAAAGCTATAAATTATAACATGTAAATATTGGGTTGAAAACCTCCTTTGGATAAAGTCCAACGGTGGAACCCCTGTCATGTCAACTGGAGATGTGGGTTCGTCTCTTACGGACAGCCTTCGATGTTTTTCCATCCCAAAGGGCTTTTCAACTGTAAGAAAACAGAAGAAAAAAATAATTATATAATTGACAAACAAACATGTCAATTTTGTCTGTCTCTCTGTAGCGTGAAAATGAACACCCTTAGTCGATTTTCTACCCTTTTCTACATATACACACAATATACACACACATTTACCCCCCCCCCCAGTATATTGACTGAAGATTGAAGGCTTCGAATGTCCCATCCGTGTTTTTTGTATCGTCTTTTAAATGTTTTGCGTTCCTGTCCCAGTTTGTATTTTTTTTACATATACATATATATAGCGGCATCCGTACCCCTTTTGGTCTAATATGTAAGTACATATTCTTATCTTGGTACGATTCTATAACACTGTCTCTCTTCCCCCTCTCCTACATTTCTCTGCCTTTCACACTTCGCACTCCTCTTTGATCGACTCTTTCTCTCACTCTCTCTCTCTCTTCTCCTCCTCCTTTGTTCCTTGTTCCCCTTCTTTCTCTCTTCATCTGTCCCTCTTTTCCTCTCTCTTCTCACACGTGACTAGCCGACCGATTGCTAGCCCTTTCGTGGTCAGCAGCCGTTGCGGCAAGACACAATTTTTTTTCTCTCTCTAGCCCTAAGGCTTTTTTCTAACACCAGCTCAAAAATTTACTCGTCCTGTCGAAAAGACGCTTGTCTGTGATGTCCTGTTTTTGTTGTTATTATTATTATCATTATTATTTTTACGTACTTTTGTATTCTTATTCGTGTTATCATTATTGTTTTTACGTATTTTTGTATTTTTATTCGTGTAACATCGTCCTGTTTTCCGTCCTTGTTTTGTATACATTCGAGGTTTTCTTCCAAGGAATCTAATGCACTTGGCTTAGATTTTCCTTGGGGTTGGCCAGATCGGAGCAATCTCAAGATTAATCAGCCGAAATTGCGAAGATGATCGGTTCCTGACTGAAGATTGAAGGCTTCGAATGTCCCGTCCGTTGTTTTTTGTATCGTCTTCTAAATATTTTGCGTTCCTGTCCCAGTTTGTATTTTTTTACCCACATATATATATATATATATATATATATATATATATATATATATATATATATATATCTATATATATTATATATATTATATATATATATAGTATATATTATATAATATATAATAATATTTATATTATATATATATTATTATATATATATATATATATATATATATACTATATATATATATATATATTATATATATATATATATATTATATAAATACAGTGAAGGCGCATGGCTCAGTGGTTATAGCGTCGAGCTAACGATCGTGAGGTTGTGAGTTCGATTCCCGGACCGGGCTGCATGTTGTGTTCTTGAGCAAGACACTGTATTTCACGTTGCTCTAGTTAACTCAGCTGTAGAAATGAGTGGTGACATCACTGGTGCCAAGCTGTATCGGCCTTTGCCTTTCCATTGGATAACATCAGTGGTGTTGAGAGGGGAGGCTGGTATGCATGGGCGACTGCTGGCCTTCCACAAACAACCTTGCCCAGACTTGTGCCTTGGAGGGGAACTTTCTAGGTGCAATCCCATAGTCATTCATGACCGAAGGGGGTCTCCTCCATATATACACATTATCATATATTTAATTTACGTGCATTTGTAAACGCTTCAAAGTTGTGGCATTTCGTCCAGGCTTGACGTATCGTGTTAAAAAGCACAGCAAATTTCGAACATAGGCGAAACGAAATCATCTCCGAAGTGAAAGAGAGCAGCAGTTATAGATATTTTGCCGTCATTCCCGTTCTTCAGTCTACACACTTCATCACCTCTGAAACTACTCACGCGGTACATTTTTAAAGAGGATTCTCCTGGATGAAGCACCACAGGTTTGTAACGTTTACTAACACAGACACATTATGAGATATTGCTTATGCTTACATAATTAAGTTGCTGGAAACACAAAATGTGAATGAATGTATTTTCGGCGGTGTCCCAGCATTATCACAGCCTTGAAACGGAAACATTTTAAAGAATTTAAAGAATTATATATATATATATAATATATACATACATACATTATATATATATATATGCATGTGTGTGTATGTAGATATATATATACATATATATGAATATGTATATATACTTATATATGTGTGTGTGCATATATATATATGTATTATATATATATGTGTATATATATATGTATGTATATATATATAGGTATACACACAAACACACACATACACACACACATACACCCACACATACACACACACATATATATATATATATTATATATATAGCGTTACAGCCCGAACGTACGTCATTCTCTTGCTCAGAAATATTCAAAATTAGAGGCATGAAACTTCACGTGATAGAATGCTGTATACTGGAACTATAACTTTTTGATATTTACTCCACTTAAGCAATTGAGTTATTTTTTAAAAATATTTTGTTTGCGACTTCATTCGAATGATGGCCTGTTGGATTTTCACGACATTGGGGAGTAACTATCATTGAGCTAATTTCATACGAATGCCGTCTATGTTGAAGAATCACAAAATGGCCTTATCTCTTTCTTCTAGGCAGATTTTGATAGCACTTCTCTTACAACACAAATCATCCAATCGTCTTTCTAGAAGTAAATATTTATGAGTATTTTCTACCACACATTATTCAATTGACTGTGTAAAGTTAACATATATATATACATTTATAAAACCGTATATATACATACATATATATATATATTATATATATATATATATATATATATATATATATATATATATATAGATAATATATATCTATATGATATATAGAACCATAATATATATATATTTACACACCTACACACATATATATATACATACATATCTAGAGATCAACTCACCTCCTTCGCCTCCTCGCTCCCCTCACAGATCACTTCCTCTCACCAACCTCACCTCTCTTGCTCTGGCACCTACTTCCTCTCGTCAATCCTACCCACCTTCTCCCTTCCCCACTCCCTTCATCGTCACCCATCCCTCATTACCCGACTCCTACACATTCCAAACCTACCATACCTATACATCCCATCCCACCCCACCTCATCCATTAAACGCCACCCTTGCTTCCCCCAATCTCGCCCCCACACTCCAACATCACCACATCCCACCCCACCACACCACCACACACCGCCATACCACACCACATCACATCACCCCGCACACACTAGCACTAGCCACTTCCCAGCACCCACACCAACCCGCATACACTAGCATTGACCACTTCCCAGCACCTACACCATCATCCACACACCTACATATGCACACACACACATCAATGTCACCAGCCTCCTTTCACATGCACATACACGCTCTCACATACACACGCACGCGCACCTTCGTTGTGGGGTCACCACTACTTTATTATCTTCCCTTCTTCTTAGCTCTCCTGTGTGACCCCTCTGTCCGGTATTCGCCATGATAGATCGCTAGCCCTAAACCTTTTTCTATTTCCTCTCCCTGTTTATTTCTGTGTTCCTTTCTGTCGAAGGGTGTAGGCTCGAAACGTAAAAGACTTTCTCACTTCCCGAGCGTTAAACTAATACATTTGTTTGTTGTTTACACACCCGTCTTCGTATTTTTTGTTTTCTTGTAAATTTTCACTATATATATAAGCATATAAGTTAGAACGTATCTATGTACATTCATAGACACATTTATATAAACCCTGCCTTGATTGATATTCTAAATTAAGTTCTGAAATATTCCATGCCTGAATTCTGTTGTATTTCAAACGCATATCCTGAAACAAATTTTAACTATGATTACATTATTGTACCACTCAGATAAGGAGAGGTCTATTTCTTGGTAAGCAAGAAACGAAAGGACACATTATACATAATTTATCATTGTTTTTATTCATACGAACATTCTTTTAATTATATAAGTGCAATCATGGCTGTGTGGTTAAGAAGTTCGATTTGAAACCGCATGACTTCGGGTTCAGTCTGTCTCTGCGGCACTGTGGTCAAGTGTTTTCAGCTATGTCCTCAGACCGACTAATGCCTTGTGAGTGAATTTGGTTGACGGAAACTGTGTGGAAGCCCGTCGTATATATATGTGTGTGTCTGTGTCTGTGTTTGTCCCTCAACACCGCTTGACAGTCTGTGTTAGGTTGCTCAAGTCTCTATAACTTAGAGGTTTGACCAAAGAGACTGATAGAATAAATACCAAACTTTAAAATAACTACTTGGTCGATTTGTTCGACTAAATCGCTTCAAAGCAGTACCTAAGCATGACTGCAGGCCAATGATTGAAACAAGCAAAAGATAAAAGAAAGATATAAGGTGTTTCAACAATATCAGTGTAGTACAGAAGCAGAAGATGATGTAAGAACAAGAAAACAAAGGAAAAAATCATTATAGATATGGAAATTATTTGCAAAAAAATCTGCATGATGAATATTAATCAGTAGAAACTGAAACATTTACTCAAGAATAAACTAAAAAGAAAACAACTCATTTTAAATGTCAGAATGAAACTGTGGCTCATGAAATTCCCAAAGCAACTGCACATGAAGGTGAATGGATCATATGTCTTAAAATCAGGATATGAGAAAAGAACCCATTAATAATACACGGTAAGGTCTTGAGTTTTTGAAATTTTATACGAAGATGATATGGTTCGTCAGAAGGTGACCTCCTGCACGCAATGAATGGGTTCGCTGCCAAGTGCTGCAAAGTAGAGCGGAGAATTAGTGTTGTGAAGACGAAGACATTGGCTCTCTGAAGAAAATCTTCTCAATGCATTCTATATATATTAGTGGAACATTGTGAAGCCAAATGGAGAAGTTAAAGTATCTCGGGGCGGTATTCAAAAGGCTGAAGTGGATGCTAGAATTGTAGGAGGGTTGGTAAGTAGGGGAGGTTGGTAAAAGGCCAAACTTACTATCTTCAGTTCGGCTTTTGTACTCATCCTTACTTCATTGACACTCTTCACCTACCCATCTCTATCAGAAATGTTTTCATAGTGATTCCCTTGTTTAAAGATACCAGATTGATTCTGACAATCGCTCGGAAAAGTATTGGGAGAAAAGGGAATATATCTTTTCAATGTTTTCTACATTTCTTCATATTTTCCATTCATCCTTTTTCGCTGCCCACTATCCCTGGGAGGGTCCTCAAGCACCCCCAAGTAGGGTCTTAATAGAGTCCTAAAACACCCCCTAATAAGGTCTTATCTGAAGCAACTGTCATTGCATTCCCAAGCGTGATCAGCTGCGGCAATGGATATTTGCGATCGTACTCTTTCGGTCATTACCAAATATTCAAGCTATGCTTATCTTTCACTTTTTACTGGTTTCAGTTATTGGACAGCGACCATGCTGAGGCAACGCCTTGAAAGGTTTTCTTCTAACAAATCGATCCCAGTAATGATTTATTTTAATGTCTGATACTTATTTTATTGTCTCTTTTGATGAACAGCTAAGTCATGGGGACGTAAACACACCAGCACAGGTTGCCAAGCGGGGATGGGGAGAAAGCACACACACACACACACACACACACACAACACACACACCACACACACACACGACAGACTTCTTTCAGTTTCCGTCTACCAAATCCACTCACAAGGTTTTGGTCAACCCGAAGCTATAGTAGAAGACATTTGCTCAAGGTGCCACGCAGTGAGACTGAAGCCGGAACCATGTGGTTCGGAAACAAGCTTCTTACCACACAAGAATTTAGTTAATGCTTCAGTATTGTCACCAGACAATGGATGAGTTACTACAAAAGTAAAATGGAGAATATGAACGTTTACTGTTTTTGTACTTGGTTTGCAAAATTCTTGATGGGAAACCGTGTGTTGAAACATATTTTCTTGTGTCTCGGGGGGTTTGATCATGTCAATAATGAACACACACACTGTTTCTATTTCATTTCTTTATTATTCGTTAATTAGTTAACGGAATTAATATTTTACCCACCTCCATTGGTATTTCATTTGTGAGTAAAATGTCGTTCAGAATGGTAACGTCTTTGGGTAGATTGAACTTTTGTATCACAGAGATAGTGTACTTGAAACTTATGTCAAGAAGACCAAAAAAGCCATAGAAAAGGAGAAAAGGTTTCAAACATGTTATTTGTCAGCTGAATCACAAAATGAATATACTTCTCTTAGCCCCGATTTCGTTTGAAACACATACTCTCTGAAAGATGAAAGGCAAAATATTATTCAACAACAACAACAAACGACGACGACGACAATATTATTATTATTATTATTATTATTATTATTATATTATTATTATTATTATTATTATTATTATTATTATTATTATTAATATTATTATTATTATTATTATTATTATTATTATTATTATTATTATTATTAATAATAATAATAATAATATAATAATAATAATAATAATAATAATAATAATAATAATAATTTTGTGCAATGCCTGATACCATACATGTTGAATAGACAAGATTTATCAAACGTTATCTTCAAAGTATAACTCGTAAGTTTAAGCTTCATGAGAGATTTCGATCTTTTGAAGACTGTTGTGAGAAAACTGGCTCTGAGATTGCAAACATGATAAAGGAAACATTGAGTAAATACAGCATTCTCCTGGAAGATTATAGGAGTCAAGGATATGACGACGGTGCCAATATGGCGTCCAGGTACAAGGGAGCACAAAAATGATTACTAAATGAAAATACTCTCAGTCTTTTCTAACCTTGTGTCTGTTTATACATTACTTTTGTGTGGTACTAATTCAGCAGAGAGCTATATTACAGTAATTACCTTTTCCTGGAGCTATAGGAAGTGTTTACAATGTTTTTTTTCTAAAATCCAAAAAGGTTATAAATTTCTTCTGGCACACAGAGGCTGTCAGTTATTTATCGTAAGATGATTACTCGGTGGTCAGACAGAATCGATAGTGCGAAGTCATTTGTATCAAAACTCATTGGTATCATATTGAGTCAGCAGGATGTTCTGGAACTTAAGCTAACACCAAAGTCCAGAAGTGGAGTAAGTGGAGTAGATGTCTGCTCTCAGAATCATATTCATGTCTTCAGGTTCAACATTCTTGTTCCCCCGCCATAAATATTTATAGACAGGAGATGTCACTGTTGATATCTCGAAAATGGTTTTACAGGAAAAAGTTGTCATTAATTTCCGTTTATGAATTTGTTTTGCAAAATTCCTGATGTGAAATCGTGTGTTGAAACAGATATTTTTTATATTTCGGGACGGTCATTTTTTCCCCAACTAAACACATGCACTATATATTCGTTTTCCGCTCGTTTATTATTGTTCGTATTTTATCTTATGTCCATCGTCTGGAAATCTTTCGTCACACATCTAAGACCTCTACATCGACTCTTCCATCCACGTCTTTCCTCCTGTTCCGTGTCATTAATGATATTTACAACGATGTCTTCCGGTTCAGCATTCTTGCTCCCAATAACATCTGAAACATGGTTTTACAAACAAGAGATGTCTCTGTTGATAGTGGAGCGGGCAACCATGTCTTCTGCTTCGAAAGTTTTGCTCCCAATAACAGCTGGACCATGGAATTATCCGCAGGAGATGTCACTGTTGATCCTGAAGCGAATAACATCCAAATATTCTTTGAAAATCAGCAGAAACTACGAGCTAAATATAACGCTCAGTTCACAGATATGAACATGTTACTAACAGTCTACAAATTGAAATTAAGGAATCACAAGCAAAACAGAGAATAGGAAAAGAATTTCTGATCAGAATCGGTCAAGTAATGAAAGATAGATAAAAATTCCTGACTTGACACATATGAAAAAACAATTGTGTCGGACATTTGTCCTTATGTCACTATCGATTGTGTTACAGGTGCTCTAACAAGATTTGAATCTGCTAAGAATATTTCCGATACTGGTTCATTTCTCTGACAATATCTGCCGATATCGGGAAATATTTTGACTATAAAAATGCATGTCATTTGCAGAAATTTATAATGCTGATTAATACTGGTGTAGATAACAAACAACTTAGAAAACTAAATTAATCGACATAATAACTAATGATATAGAGTGGAAACTTTGGGGGAACTGCGGTTTCAACTCGGATTTATTCAATGTTTGAGGTTATCGTTATGAAATAGAACAGAATTCAAGCACGGAATATTTCTCATCTTAATTAAGATTATCAATCAAGGCAAGGTTTATATAAATGCGTTTATGAATGCACATTAATATGTTAGTGTTTACATAGTCAATTGAATAATGTGTTACAGAAAACGTTCATAAATATTGTTCTCAAAGTCGATTGGATATTTTGTGTTGTGAGAAAAGCGTTATTAAAAATCAGCCTGGAAGAAAGAGATAAGGCAATTTTGTGATTCATTCCTTTAAGACGTGCCTCGCATGAAAATTAGCTCAACTACAGTTGCACCTCAGTGTTGTAGAACGTAACTTTGAATATTTTTGAGTTAATGTTCCGTTGGAAAACAGCATTCTGAATCTTTGTGTATCACTTCGAATTTTTCTGACGATATCCCGCAAACGGTAGAGTTAGTAGAATATTCATTCGGCAAGCATAAGGCGGTAAAGAATTATCTTCGAGCAAGCAACTCACAAGGTCGTCTAGAGTCATTAGTTAAACTCAACATAGAATCAGAACTCAGTTCAACTATTGATTTTAGACGCAAAACATTTTTGGAAAATATAAGCCCAGTTAGCTATTATATGCTTTTTGGTTATATCTAAATAGATAAAGTTACGTTGTTTTTGGTTTTAATAATTAGCGAGTTGGGTTGCTAAAACAACCTCGGCTTGTGTATATTATCTTTCTCTCGTCGGTTGTGTGTGTGTGTATGTGTGTGTATGTGTGTGTATGTGTGTGTATATGTGTGTGTGTATGTGTATGTGTGTGTAAGTATAAGTGTATCTATATATCTCTCTATCTCTCTATCTATCTATCTATCTATCTATCTATCTATCTATCTATCTATCTATCTATCTATCTATCTATCTATCTATCTATCTATCTATCTAGCTAGCTAGCTAGCTATATATATATATGCGTGCACAAAATTAGCATCGAATGAACATGCCAGTATACATAATCACACATACACACACGCACACACACACGTACACACACGCACACACACATATTTACATACATGATGTATATGTAAATGATAAGCAAAGTTCACCCTTTCAGGTTATTCTAGTCGCCTCGGGCATGCTAGAAACAACAAGTAAAGGACAGGATTTCTTGGAGAACTTTTAAAATATATATCGAAGATGAGGTTTTTAAATACACTCATCACTTAACACAAATTACAGAATATAAAAAGGCAATTTCAATTGGATTTGAGCTGTAATTTTGAGCGTGCACATAGCAAGCGATAACATAATTAATATAGCAGTTTTACCTAGAGTGTGTGTGTGTGTGTGTGTTTGTTTGTGTGTGTGTGTGTGTGTGTTGTGTGTGTGTGTGTGTGTGTGTGTGTGTGTGTGTGTGTGAAAGGAAGTTATTTTATGGCATTCTTTCGTTCGAAGCAGGAAAGTTGTCAACTCGATCATATGGTCGTCGATCATATGATTATTCATTAGTTTCCGTAAAATATTTTTTATTTCTTTATGCTTTGAAGAGAGCAGAAACAGAACGAGAGGAGAAAGTGAAAAAGCAACATTTGCTTTGAAGTGAGAGCAGAAAGTGAAAAAGAGGAGAAAATGAAAGAGGTATGTACGTGTATATGAATGGAAGTGTGTGCATGTGTACGTGTGTGTGTATGTGTGTGCGCGTGTGTGTGTGTCAGAGAGAGAGAGAGAGAGAGAGAGAGAGAGAGAGAGAGAGAGAGAGAGAGAGAGAGAGAGTGAAGGTGTCAGGTATGTATTTTTTGCATGTATGTGTAAGTGGCACTCATTCGCTCTCTCTCTCTCTCACACATATCTTTCTTATACACGTATATAAATATGTATACACCTTTTTTGCATGTATGTGTGAGCGTGCATGTGAGAGAGAAAGTGAATGACTGTATTTCCTCAAAACATATAGAGAAATGGATGTCTTTTAAAGTACACATTCATACAAAATGTGACGTCGCCGGCGTGATATCATATGTCTTTTAGGATAGTTGAATTATAGAAAGATTACAGTGTTAAATTTTTGTAATGCAAATATTTAAATGAAAATAGAGTTTAATTGTTAGCCGAAAGATTACTGAATCTTTTGATACCCATACGTCAAAATCGACAACTCAGTTTTTGAATATATTCGTTAATTTACGTATTTAAAAGAAAAAAATTATGCTTTGAAGAGAGCAGAATTTGAAGGAGACGAGAAAGTGAAACCGCGACATTTGCTTTGAAGTGAGTGCAGAAAGTGGGAGAGAAGACAAAATGCAAGCTCTATGTACATGTATATGAAATGGAAGTGTGTGTGTTTGTGCGTGTTTGTGTATGTGTGTGTGAGTGTCTGTGTGTGCACTTGAGTGTGTGCGTGAGAGAGGAGAGAGAGTGGGTGAATGAAGGTGTGTGTTGTCATGTATGTGTAAGTGGCACTCACTCTGTTTCTCCCTGTCTCACACAGACACATCTTTCATATACA
>NC_042998.1:142381783-142394283 GCF_006345805.1 Octopus sinensis | reverse complement strand
AAATAACTCTGAGCTGCCATAGGGTGTAGTAATGAAATTGTGTTTGGTGGAATGAAAGCGACTTCAACAAATGCACATGTTTGGAGAAAATCGAAATTTAAAGGATGGCCAACAGAGTTGCCCAAAAGCAGAAGTGACTTAGGTCCGAAATAATTCTCTCAGAAACGTTTGGCAACAGAAGAGAAATGTTTAACGAACCGTCCAGTAAACAGATCCTGTGTAAACACAAACTTTTCCCTTAGATTTGTACATAACAGGGAGATTAGATTTAGAGACGTCTTTCATTACTCTTGGAGTATTAAGAAAGGTAAACAAGTAACGACTTAAGTTCCCTGTCAGATATTTAACGTGATATTATTAATATTCTATTTGTGCGATGCAATTGCAAAGCAATAGTTTTTACACTATTTGTATATACTTCAGATTAGCGATTTCGAATTTGTTTCGGAAGTGAGGCGAATGCGCGGCGTTGATAATCTGCAAAAACAGTGAAATACTATATCTGCCGCTCTTTCCTTCCGACGTGATTTTGTTTCGCCTTGCTCTGAGCTATACTGTGTTTTTAACTTTGTTCGTCTTTAAAGAGATCTTTCCCGGACGAAATACCACAGTTCTCGGCATTTAAACAACATAAGTTAAGTATGTGATATTAGAAATGCTTACATTATAGAGATGCTTCAATTGCATGATTTGAATTTATTCTTTGAATAGAATATATTTTAAAAAAGAATTTAAGGAAAGAAAATAAAGAAAATTATTGAAATTTTAAAAAGAATTGAATAAAATAATGGAACAAATGAAAAGAATATAAATGTTTCCCAAACATTAACGATATTGTGCTACACATTTCAATAGTTTTTCAAAAGAGATCACAATTTTATAATCAACAACTGTAGGGCTGCTAATCCTAAGTTCCACTATACAAAACTTGGCTGTAGTCATCTCTTCCTCTGGTAATATAAAAACAAAATTAAACTCCTAAGAGGAAGGGTGTTTCCTTCCATCCATGCGCTTTTTCTCAAGGATGCAACGATAGACTAGATTTGCTACGACAACAAACAGTTGCGACTTCCTGTTTGTGGGCGATCGGTTAAAATCTCTTAAGTTTAATTGCTTCTTTACTATAGAAAGCATGCAAAACTGCTTCAG
The DNA here is from genome assembly GCF_006345805.1 of Octopus sinensis. Classification (NCBI taxonomy): domain Eukaryota; kingdom Metazoa; phylum Mollusca; class Cephalopoda; order Octopoda; family Octopodidae; genus Octopus; species Octopus sinensis. The sequence goes on along the minus strand of NC_042998.1, from coordinate 142,393,134 downwards.
CATTAGATGTTTTTAAAAATGGTCAGGTGGAAATTTTAAACTGTGGTTGGAAAAAATTTAACAAGATCCCAAAGTTACGTATACAGAAAATACAGAGAATGAGCTTTTGGTATTTACGTATGTATGTATGTAAGTATACTCTTTACTCTTTTACTTGTTTCAGTCATTTGACTGCGGCCATGCTGGAGCACCGCCTTTAGTCGAGCAAATCGACCCCGGGACTTATTCTTTGCAAGCCTAGTACTTATTCTATCGGTCTCTTTTGCCGAACCGCTAAGTGTCGGGGACGTAAACACACCAGCATCGGTTATCAAGCAATACTAGGGGGACAAACACAGAGACACAAACATACACACACACACACACATATATATATATATACATATATACGACGGGCTTCTTTCAGTTTCCGTCTACCAAATCTACTCACAAGGCATTGGTTGGCCCGAGGCTATAGTAGAAGACACTTGCCCAAGATGCCACGCAGTGGGACTGAACCCGGAACCATGTGGTTGGTAAGCAAGGTACTTACCACACAGCCACTCCTGCGCCTGTAGTATGTATGTATGTATGTATGTATGTATGTGAGTGTGTGTGTGTGGTGTGTGTGTGTGTGTACGTATTCATGTATTTATGTACGTATGTATGTCTATATGTGTGTTTGTTTTCCCGTTTGTCAGAACGCCTCTCTTTACATGTGTATCACTCCTTGTCACTTCTTCCTACTCTGGTGTGTAATCTGACTGCATCCCTTTCTGTGTGTTTGTCTGTCTGCTTATTTGTTTACCCGTTTGTCAGTCAGTTCACTTCTCTTTAACGTGTGTATGTCTCTTTCTCTTCTGGCTTGTTATCTGTTTGCCTTTTCTCTCTCTCTCTCTCTCTCTCTCTCTCTTTGTTTACAAACAACATTTTTATGCCTCTCTCCTCCTCTTTAAACTATGTCATATCACCGTCGCATGCTTGCGCCTCCATATTGATCTGTCTCGTAATCTGTCTCGTAATCTTGTCTGCAGTTCGCACCGACACTATCTTGCCTGTCTGCATGCATAAAAGAATGTCTCTCCTCTCTCCTCTCATCTCTCCCTCCCTATATCTGCATGTGTAACCCGTCCCCACTAGTCTGTCTCACTTACTCTCTTTGTTTCTTTCTCTCCCATAAACCTTACATTATAAGCGTTGGTGTCACTTTTACTTTTGTGTTCTTCATATTTCAACCTTTTTCCTCGGCTATTTTAGGAATGTCAAGATATTCTTCTATACAGAAGGAATAATTCGCACCCATACGCACCACATACGCACCCTCACACATTCATACATATTCATACGCACTCGCACTAACCCGTACACGCTTGCATATAACTACCCACATATGCAAGACCTATACATAAGAACCAACGAAGAGGCTTCTATACTCGACCTGCTAGAAAGAACAACAAAATCTACCTCAAATCACACCTTAAAGGAAGAATACATTGAAGCATTTGGTCCCTGAGACGCAAAAATATTTCATAGGTCTTCTCGGTCAGTGTTAATTACATCAGTAACAACAGCAGCAGTAACAAAAACAACAACAGCAACAGCAGCAGTAACAGCAGCAACAACAACAACAACATCATTAACGACAATAGCGGAAACAATTCACAATCATAAACCCACATATACACGTATATGTCCGACTAAAAAAATATAGTGGTCAAAGTTCGAATGCCTTTGGTTATAGGTCTACTTAGTCAAGGCTGATCGGGGTTAAACAACAGCATCATCCTCATCAGCATCACCATCAGCAGCAGCAACAACAGCAAGCAGCAACACAACGCAACAACAAAATCTGCTCATACTTATACAAGTTATGCTTAATACACTACCACACGCAACTATACATAGTTATAAAAGATCTTACATAGCACCATTCACAAGCATTCACAAGCATCCGCGAGTATTCACAACCATTCACAAGCATTCATTGTAATTTACAAAGGTTCTCAAACATTCACTACCATTCACAAGCGTTCACAAGCATTCGCTACCATTCACAAATATTCACACCTATACATAACGCTATATAGTCGTAATTATTTTTTCATACTACTTTGTCTATATTTCTCTTCTTTACATATATGTGTCCAACCACTCAGGTTCCGCACTAATGGCCATACTCTATTTTCCTTTTGTAAAGGTGTGTGGCAAGGTAGTTAAAGTGTTATATTCACGAACGCATTGTCGTGGTTTCGATTCTAGGATCGGGTAATGCGTTGTGTTTTTGAGCAAACCATTTCATTTCACATTGCTTTGCAATCACTTCTACGTCTGACGTATGGCACACTGTGCACCTGTACAGGCCATGTCGATTTGATGGAAGGAGTGAGCTAATGTACAGCACATACATTTGATCAATGTTTGGCGGGAAAAAAGGCGGCGAGATAGCAGAAACGTTAGCACACCGGACGAAATGCTTAGCGGTATTTCGTCTGCCGTTACGTTCTGAGTTCAAATTCCGCCGAGGTCGACTTTGCCTTTCATCCTTTCGGGGTCGATAAATTAAGTACCAGTTACGCACTGGGGTCGATATAATCGACTTAATTCCCTTGTTTGTCCCGTTGTGGGCAGTAAAGAAATAACAAACATTTGATCAATGTAAACAAATCTTTTGCGCAGGCTGTTCAGCAAGAAATTGCGAAAATGTCATATGTCATCAACAAAAGAGATCGCCATTTCTCTCCTTCAATGTTTTCTCACTGGAATTTCTTTCTTAGCACACGTCTTTCCAGCCTGTTGCCGACTTGCAATAGTTTTAAACAGAATGCAAACAGCATCCCAATCGGTTTTAGAAAATCTGTGACGGTTTTAGAAAATCTATGACGGTATAACCTGTATCTACACATATTCATAAATAAAAATAATAAATGCGCCCTTTTAAAGCCTAGCCAGGCTCATGGGCCCGGTTTCAATGGCGTATGTGTTCCCCAGCTGGACGGGACACCAGTCCATCGCAGCATTACTCATTTTTGCCAGCTGAATGGACTGGAGCAATGTGAAATGAAGGGTTTTTGCTGAAGAACACAACGCATCGCCCGGTCCAGGAATCGAAACCACAATCTTACGATCATGATGCCGACACCCTAACCACTAAGCCACGCGCCTCCACACACATAGTCATACTATATGTATATTCTATTCTTTCTTTTTTGAAATTTTACATACGCAAATACATACATACAGACACACACGCGACGGGCTTTCATCCGTTCTCTAATTGCTAAATTCATCGACAAAGCATTAGTCGGCCTGGAAAAATTGTACACGACACTTGTCCAAAGGGATACGCACTGGGACTGAACAGGAAATTAAGTGGTTGCAAAACGAACTTCTCGAACCATACAACCATGCCTGTGACTATGTATGTATACAGATATATACATACTTAACATGGCTACACATATACCTATATAAACACGCCATATGTACACGTACTACACACACACACACACACACACACACACACATACACACACACACACACACACCACACACACATGTCCACCCACTTTCATCGACGGTTCTCAAAATATGTCTTATAAAGGAGTAATGGTTCTCCGAGGCAATGTTGACTGTCCAATGAAAACCTTAGCTTCATCTTTATAGTAACTGAACCATTGTTAGCAATGTGGTCAGTTACTGAACGTACGGAAAATATCACTGGGAATCTGTGTAGACCAGAGGTCGACAAAGTGGGTAATATTGAACCCTGCAGGTCTATGTGGGTATCCAAGCGTCCATAAACATCTGAAATGATTTTGAACATTTGAATGCTGACTTATTAGCAAATTGAATCTGGAAGAGTGTAGGTAATTTAAATCCCAAACTCATTAGTTTACAGCCAAATATCGAATCAAAAGTAGCACGCACCAAACACCTTTATCATATTAAATATTTTGGCTATATTAATTTAATATCACTGAATTTTTATTGTTCTTTATCAATTTTGTTAAATATTTTCATAACATTTAAAAAAATATTTTTTATTAAAAAAGCGGTAATGACTCAAAAGACGAAATCATTATTTTTAAATAAAATTTTTTAAAATTAAAAATGTGCAATCCACAAGCGGATAGTTAGTATAAGGGAGATAATAAATTTTCTTCATTTTTGGTGGGATTAGAATTTTGAATTTGAAATTAAGGAATAAGGAAACAGATGTACAAAATATAATATTCAAATTGTTTTTTTGTTGCTTGCTTACTACGGAAGTCTTAACATTTCTAATCTTAGATAATCATATTTAAATTTCATTTTAGAAATTTACATGAAGGAAGTCGATAAGTTATCAATGATTCCATGAAGGGGCCAATGTACTAGGTTTACCGACCTTGGTTAAGACCCTGATCTCTTAGTTCACGTATTACTCGATGTCTCCACTGCAAATTTTTGTCAGGTTAACATACATCCATAGCCAGTTGCAATAGACGCTGAATCGAAAATAATATCTTGAAATCTTATATATTCTATAAATTGCTTCTTTAATTAGATTTTTTCTCGATCATTTCTCTCCAGAAATGTATCTTTCTAGAATTCCTTCCTGCATGTGAATAAATATATCTGTCTGTCTGTCTGTTCGTCTATCTATCTATCTATCTATCTATCTATCTATCTATCTATCTATCTATCTATCTATCTATCTATCTATCTATCTATCTATCTATCTATCTATCTATCTATCTATCTAATAAGTTATTTATCTACTTAGATACCGATCTGTCTCTGCTTCTCTCTCTCTTTCTCTCTCTCTTCTCTCTCTCTTTCTACTTACCTACCTACCTACCTACATACCTACCTACCTACTACCTACCTACCTACCTACCTACCTACCAATCTACCTACCTGCCTATTTACTAATCCTACTTACCTACCTATCCACCTACCAGCCTGCCTGCCTGTCTGTCTGTTTGTCTGTCTGTCTGTCTGTCCGCCTGCCTGTCTGTCTACCTATCTGTCTGTCTATCTATCTGTCTATTTGCGTCCGTTTGTCTCTTTCTTTCTTTTGATCTCTTTCTCTCACTCTCTCTCTAAATATCTATCTGTCTGTCTCTGATTGCATCTGTCTTTCTCCCTTTTCCGTCTCTTTCTCTCCATTTATGTGTCTGTCTGGCTCTCTGCCTCTGTCTCTGTCTGTCTGTCTGTCTGTCTGTCTGTCTCTCTCTCTCTCTTTATATATATATTATATATATATATATATATATATATATATATATATGCATGTATCTATATTTATATATATATATTTGTTTTTAACCATCTTGACATTGATGCTAATAACTATTATTTTTGATTGATTTTAAGATACCTAACTGAAAGCTCATCCTAACACACCACTGTATGTTTTGTAGTATTTTTCCCAACTCTCAGCACCTTGAGTTCAATTTCCGAAGTCAGCTTTGCCTTTTATCCTTTCGATATCGATAAATAAAGTACCAATCCAAGCGCTGAATTGGCGGAACTGTAAGAGCATCGGATCAGACACCTTGTGGGATTTGTTCAGAGTCTTTGCTTTCTGAGATCAAACCATGTCATTCCTTTTGTGCAAACATTGGGCCAAGTTTGATGTTTAAAGACACCTTCCTCCTCTCTTCCCCATTAGTCTCGAAGGCCCTGTGAGGGTTCATGGGCAATGTCTTCCTCTCTAACTAATAGATACAAAAATAAAACCATAAACAGTTGATGACAGTTGATGCAGGCGGAAGCATGACTGTGCAATTAAGAACGCCGCTTTGCAGGTATTTATTTTCGGATTCATTCCCACTGCACGATATCTTGGGCACATGTCCTCTACTCTAACTTCGGGTTGACCAATATTTTGTGAATGAGTTTCGTAGACGGAAACTGTGTGGAAACCTGTTGTATATATGTGTGTGCGCGGGTGTACGTGTGTTTGTGTCTATGTCTGTCTTTTCCCACCGTTTGACAAGGTGTTTGTGTAGGTCCCCGTAAATTAGTGATCCAGCAAAAGAGTTGGATAGAATAAGGTCCAAACTTAGCCTAAGTCGTCGGATCGTTTCATTCAACTAAAAGCCTCAGCATTGCTACATTCAAATGATTGAAACGAGTAGAAGTTAAAAGATGATACGTCATCTAGAAGGGTAATGTCAACTGCGGGGTCCTCAGTGGGAAGCATGAATAATTTTGGCATCAGAGAGCATTGGAAAGTATGAAAGAGCAAGTATCGAGATATATTCCGAAACATTTCTGTCTAAAACGTTATCCAGTACGATAGAATAACCAAGGCTTTAGTATATTTCCTTGAAAGACACTTGTTCTTTCGGAGATATTTGTACTATATCGGCAGGCTGCCCGCCACAAGGTATTGCTTGATGGCTGTCAGACTGCTATCAAATAATATTTGCTTCAAATTTTGGCACAAGGCCAGTAATTTCGGGGGAGAGAGAAGGGGGGGGGCGGAGTCGATTAAATGACCCCAGTGTTCAGCTGGTACTTATTTAATCGACCTTGAAAAGATGAAAGGCGAAGTCGACTCCGATAGAATTCGAACTTAGAACTTAAAACAGGCGAAATGCCGCTAAGCATTATTCCGGGCATGCTAACGCTTCTGCCAATTTGCTGCCATCAAATAATATCAACGTTTATAGTCAATGTGGTTCACCAGTATCCAGCGACATCTTTCATCTTTCACTTGTTTCAGTCTTCGATTGCAGTCATGCTGGGGCACCGCCTCAAATGGAATAGTCGAACAAATCAACCCCCAGTATTTATTTTTTTAAAGTCTGTTAACTTTTACCAGACCTCTAAGTTACGGGGTATCAACACACCAACACTGGTTGTCAAGCGATGACTGCGGAATTACAAACCTAGACACAAAGACACGCAAACACATACATACTCTTACACACACACATATATACACCACAAACTTCCACACAGTTTCCATCTACCAGCTTCGCTCACAAAGCATTAGTTCACCCATGGCTACAGTAGAAGGTACTTGCGCAGTGGGACTGAACCGGAAACTATGTGCTTGTAAACGAGCTTCTTAACCACACAGCCTTACTTGTGCCTATGTCTGCGTTCATGAAGGCAATTTATATAAGGTAGCTAATGATACATACGTACGATCACTAAGCAGTGGGATCACACAAACATACAGGAAGGTGGTCCTTCAAAACTTTAATAATATTAACCATGAAGCCAAAGTGTTTGACTAACATTGGGGATAGGCTAGAGACTCTGGCAAAAAAGAATCCTTACAACGATCAAAGATCATAGTCTTAGGACTCACTGCACCTGTTAATCCTTTCCCAGAACGCCAGTTCGTCGCAGGGTTACCCATTTACAGCTGAGTGAGCCGGAGGAACGTGGAATGGTGTGTTTAAACATAAAAACACAATGCCTTCCCAATAGGGGAATAGAAACCATTATCTTGTGATTGGGAGTGTAACACCCCTAACCATGAGGCTACGTGCCTTCACAAAATGTCATCTGATAACGTTGCCAATATATCTTATACTGGCATTGAAGACTTTTGAAGAAGTTTGGTAGCGACACAGAGTAGCACATCAAAACATACTAGTCGTTGGTGTCTAAAATCTGTTGAAGACCTACAAAATGCCAATCGCATTTGGCACTTCTAAATTCTTGATTATGTTCAGCACATCCTTTGAAATTTCTCAAGACTGCGAGAAGATAGGTGGAGCGATGGTGGAGGTGGTGGTGGTGTTGTAGAGTTAGTTGATGTTGATATCTTTCTGCAATTCCTCGACTGGCATGAAAGAGTGAAACTGATAACTTTTCTTGTAGACATATACCAGGTTCTAAGTTACCGGGCGCGCACACACACACACACACACACACACACAAACGTGCGTACATGCACACACATGCACATACACAATCGTACAATACATAATCACGTGCACAGAACGCGTAGAGATCAATTAATCAATTAATTAGTATATATTGTACATACATGCACAAACGCATGTGTGTGTGTGTATACATCTGCGCGCGCAGACACATACATACACACACATATATACATACGTCTCTCTCTCTCTCTATATATATATATAGGGTATTTCCATAAATAATGCTGTATTTTCAAGTTCATGAACTAAAATTCGGAGGGTGCGGGATAAACTACCTGCATCAACTTGCTATAAAAGCAGATAGTAATTTTACTTTGTCCTTATTCTTAGTGCAAGTTTCGAAGAGTGCAGTTCGATTTTAACAGTTATTTTTTCAAAGCTTTAATGGAAGTGGCAAAGGAGCATGTTCAGCATATTTTGCTTTATGAGTTCAAAAAAGGCAACAACGTAACGGAAAGTGCGAAGAATATTAATGCAGTATATGGAGATCGAAAAATAAGCGTTAGCCAGTGTCAACGGTTGTTCCAGAAATTCCGAGCCGGAAAATATAGCGTAGAAGATGAGCCTCGTCCCGGAAGATCTGTAGGGCTCGACGAGAACGTTCTGCAAATCTTGGTGGAACAAAATTCCATCATAACTGTTGAGGAAGTAGCAGAGAAGCTTGGATATGGTCATTAAACAAGTCATTCAAGTCAGCACTAGAAGAAAAATGACTATCTTTGATTTCAAGGCGAAAGGCGTTTTTTCATCAGGATAATGCTCGGCCACATACAGTGAGGATGACATTCCAAAGGCTGGAGCAGTTTGAATGGGAAACGATGCCCCATCCACCATATTCGCCGGATATTGTCCCATCTGATTATCATTTATTTCGCAGTTTTCAAAATAATTTGGACAGAAAATATATGAATTTTGTAGACGAGGTCAGAATAGTACTGGAAGAGTATTTTTCGTCACGACAAGTGAATTTTGGAAGAGGGGCTTTGCAAGTCTACCAGATAGATGGAAGAGTATTGCAGAGAATGAAGGAGAGTATATTTTAGATTAAAAAGAACTTTATCTTGACTTTGAAAAATAAAAGTATAAAAACCGCATTATTTATGGAACGACCCAATATATATAAAATTAAATTAGGCAACGGTTTAGCAATGTATCACCAAAAAGGAAAACTATAATATGACTGAGGGTGTTAGAACACCTACAATGCTAGAAATAGGAGCTAAAGTGCTTTGATGCTGCAGTCAATGCACACAATTGTATACATACAGACTGACAGCGACTATAAACGGCCGAAAATAGCAGTCGTGATGTCCCTATACCATCGACAGTTTCGGCTTTAACAACGGGAACCTCTTCAGTAGGGTCGGCACAACTCGCCAGATTCCGGACAAGATTGCCACCGGTATATATGTCTACATCAAAGAAATTTATGCATGATTTAGCGAATCGCTAATGTATATACAAATTATTAAATTAGGCAACGGTTTAGCAATGTATCACCAAAAAGGAAAACTATAACTGTCATTAAATATGACTAAAAGTATTAGAACCCCTACAATGCTAGAAATAAGAGCTAAAGTGATATATATATATATATATGTAAATGCCGACCGATGAGGATGGGTTCTCAACATTGCATAGGTGGATAGAATTTCTTTATTTGTGTATTAAGACTACAATTGGTTTCATGTTCAGAGAAAATTTCTTAATATCTTAACAAATTTTCATGTGATTTGTATTGTACAGCTTTCAAGCCGATTTGTATTGCTAGCTTGTATTGTACAGTTTAGGGAGAATTCAGCTCGTCAGTTTGTTATGATATTCCTCTGACATCATGGGACAAATTGTAAACAAAATTGCTGCATATTTAACTAGGTCTGTGCAAGGGTCAGTGAGGAACTGACATTGCTCCTAGTGTTGAAGCTCCAACCTTCACCTCTTTTCACCTACTATTAAAATCAGTTTGATAAAAAATTTTCCTAGGGAGCTTACATTCCCTTTCATAAAAACAGCTGTGTAGATTTGCCGAACTTGCAATTCCCCCACTCATTTGAATAACACTTTCAAACTGTGTTCTCTCACTTCTTTTTTTTTCAGCACTGCACCACAGCATACAATCTGTTACATAATCGGGTCCTCAGTAACTGAAACGTCACTTTTCATGGTTAGCCTGGTGAGAAGAGATACTAGAAACCTCACAGAACAAAGGAAGAGACGAGTCAACAGAAGGGCCAACGATTATCTTGCAATGGCGTGGGTCGCAGAAATTCTGTGTTGGTGTCCTGTAGGTCGTAAAACCACAAGTAATAGGGAATCATTTAACTCTCGTTAAATTAGGAATGTCTATGAGTTTATATAGAATATATATATATATATATATATATATATATATATATTATCATATGAGAGGCTTTAGTATCCAGAAGCCCCAAAAGGCAGGCAAGGATATGTAAGTGCTACTGAAAGACCGCTATTAGACTCTCGGCTCGATAATAACATGAGTGAGGGGTCTAATGCGAATCGTGTGTGAGCGTATATATGTTAAGTAAAATGAGACAACGAAGTTAAGACAGTGTGAAATTTCTAGGACGTTTATAAAGAGAATGGTAGTCTTACAGCCGTTTCAGCGATATAAAAGATATCCCATCATCAGAGACAATATGAGATGGTTAAATAGAAGGAAATAGCAGAGTTCAGTATAAGAAGTTATTTTGGAAAGAGAGAGATATAGGAGGTATAAGGGGAATATGAGAATAAAAATATATGTTGGATGTTAAAGATGCTGTTCCATTATCCAAGGAATGTGCTGAGTAGAATGGGCAAAGTGGCTTCTTGTCCATGGTATGTAAATTCCGATAGGAGTTCATATTTTGTTATTCTAAATGGATAGTGAGCAGATATTAATTCTATGTGCTGTTCATTCAACGGGATCTTGTAGTGTAAATGAATTTTTCAGAATATACTCGTTGGGGAAGTTGGCAGAGAGAAGAGACTGGAGAATAGATAAATATGATAGAAGGAAGAAATGGTATTGGTCAGAAGGATTAGGGGAGGAAAGAATAAAGAGGACGAGAAAAGGAGTGTTAGATGGTGGTCAAGATAATGTGATGAGGCAGGGAGAATGGAATAGGTGGAGGGATAGAGGGAAGAGGTAATAATGTCAAGAAAGAATATGTGTGAGAAGTTAGAGGTGGGGTGATATGTTTGAAAAGGCACTAAGGTGGAGAGAAAATAAAGAATGTGTATGGAGGGGTGTGCTAAAAGTGTAGTAAATCTCAAAAGGGGAGGAGAAGAATAAGAAGATAAAACGGTAAAGTTTCTGAAAAATAAACATAAGCATTTATATGAAGTCAGAGATTGTACTAGCTTAAGTGATAGTGAGAACTGATAAATCAGCGAGAGAAAGAAAAATATGTATATAGATATACACACACGCGCACGCATATACATATAAATGTGTATATGCACTATTATATA
>NC_042998.1:142365941-142375941 GCF_006345805.1 Octopus sinensis | reverse complement strand
ATATATATATATATATATATGTATGTATGTATATATAGTTATTTATTTCTTTTAGTTTATTTATCTGTGTATTTATTATGTCTGTGGAGCGAATATCGCTAGCAATTACAGAATCTCCTACTTCCTCTCAATGATCATACGCCCTATAATCCGGATGTCACCTGATGTTTGTGACAGCACAGAAGATCTCCTCAGCAGGATCGATGACTGTAACAGCACTTGTGACCTGACATGAACATATATAAACAGAAGATACAAATATTACAGGCATCCCCCCACATACACACACTAAATAAACATAAACGCACATAGAGATATAAGCATGCGCAAATGAAGGCATACAATAGAAATACAAAATGGCTGACGGTAGTCGGAAGAGAACGAAAGAATCAATAGAAATACAAAATGGCTGACGGTTAGTAAGGAGAGACAATAAAAGAAAGAAGAAAGAAAACAAAGACCACTGATGCGGTCACAGGAGTGTGACGAAAGAACTCTGACCGAAATAAGATTAAGATTAATGTAAAAAATAAATAACACTGAAGCAAAATATATAGTGCGTGTGTTTTTATTGGCTAAACTGGAAAAATGACCATTCCGAATATAACAATAATATATATATATATATATATATATATATATATATAAGATATATATATATATAATATCCTATATAAAGGAGAGAGAGAGATGAGAGAGAGAGAGAGAGAGAGAGAGAAAGAGAGAGAGAAAGAGAAGAGAGAGCGAGAGAGATATTATGAGGGGTTTAGTTCACTGATGATCTGAACCAGTAGGTACGCTGCCTTCATGCGTTAGGTTTGAAATTCATAGCTGAGGCTGGAGCAAGGGATCCATAGTATTTTTTGTATTACACCTCATTTCACACATTAGGTTTTCTAGCGAGTACATTGAGAAGTAGTTTTAGGATAAGAAAGTTTAATTTATCTTAAAAAATCTTTAAAATTGCAGAGAGTTTTCATATTCCTGAACTACCTTCTTCAGTTGTGCTTCAAAAATTTGATAGGTTTTTTGTTGTTGTTGAGTCCCCACGTCGAATGTGTGCAATTTTTGTCTGTTTTAATCCTTCCTCGGCTTTAAGGGTGGTGCATAGTTTCTACAAATATGGATGTGTGGATGTTAGTGATGAGTGCAAAGCATTATGGAACCTTTCTAAAGAATTATTTGATCTTGGCAAGTCCTTTAAGACGCGATAACGTTCATTCCAGAGTTCTATAGGAAAATGTGGGGTTTCTCTTCGCCGACGAGGTCCACGCCACCTTACAATCCCAATGTATGTAATCTCAAAATAGGTCAGAAGAGATGTCTTCATCGTCAGACAAATCTTCAAATACATTGACAACGTCTTCAATTGGCAAAAATACTAAAACACAAAAGCACTTAATTTTAAGCTGCAAACTTTCATCTGTGTTGTATCTCATACTCTCACCAAGTACACATATCTTTCGCCAACAAGACTGTCCGAGGAGAAAAACACACCCAACTACTTCTGAATACAGAAATAGAGAAACAAATGCATTATGGAGAGCTTTTTCAAAGACCATGAGACAGGTTACAGGTCGCCAATTTGGTCTTAAATCACGCAAAGAAGACAGAAGACAATGCTATGAGGTTTCTTTTTTGTCAGGATGTAAGGTAAATAGTCGGGGCACGCACGAACTTCCAGTGGTGATATGTAGTGTCACTAACTGACTCCACAAACTAGGAAATATCTTGGAGGTTCTATCACAGGCCCACAGTTGTTAGAGCTTTCTAGATCATCCAACCCTTTTTTTGAGGAAAAAAAAGCTAAAATTCTGTCTGGGTCATCAATGCCACTGTCAAAGATCAAAAACAGGGACCCATCTTCTAAATACTTAACTGTATCAGGAATTTCAAACTCTGACCTACAAGCTGGAAGTGCTGGAATCCCTAAAGCACGCTACCTCCAATTACGTATGTTACGTGAAAATTCAAGGATGGTTTGAACTGTGATTTTGTTTTCTTATCGAGATTTTGTACATCAGTAGCAATTACTTCCCGTGAATATACTGTGCCCATTTTCATTACTTCATTGAGTCAACTGCTTTTCGGGCATTAACTTGTGCACTGCTTGCAGAGTGATTATGGGAGCCCGATGAAAAATTTACGTCTGATTCACTGCTTTTGTAAGTTGTAGGCAGTCTAGCTCGGCAACCTTTATAAAACTGCTCACAACGCCGATATGTCTTGGTTTTTCTATTGTTGTTTCCATGCTTTTCATATATATAATTCTCTTTCGTCTGTTCTCGGATATGATAAATTTGGCAGCCATAGTCGAGGGAGTCAGAGTTAATTCCTCGGAGGTGTCTTCAGCTCTGGTATTGAGTGCGTCTCGTTTTCTTTTTCCTTTTATTTTTCGATTTTTCGGTGCAGCGTCCACGACTGTCAGCAGGCGACTGACAACTCTCAGATTTCCTGTTTAAATACTCGCCGGTAGGCGCTACGTGACACAACTTAAGCTTCAACTCACCAAAAGAAGAGAAGCGCGCATAATTTTGGCCCGTGTTCTCTCTAGGCCTACCTTCCATTAGAGTTGCTTGAATTCCAACTCCCTCAGCCAAAGCCGACTAGCTGTCAAACCTTTGAACCATCGGGGAGGGAGGCACGCAATGAACAAGATGTGTTCCCTCGGCTGACCTGTTAAGTAGCAACGCTATTTAAGTGTCAACCAGCCTCACCTGGCGACGCTATTTCTCAGTTGGCATATATAGAAGCTAGCCTTTTCGATTGCCTCCCGTATCCTTATTAATTTTCTCAGCTCCGCGTTCGAGAATCCAAATCTTCTTTTAAATAGCGTCGCCATTTTCCTTTCAATGAAGCCTCTTGCCCCCACTGCCAAGTGGTAACACTCGATAGCCCAGCCCTGTTCCCCGCACTCTTCTATTAATCTCTTATACTTCCTCTCCTTCCGTCGCTCTGCATTAGCGATGTTCTCTCCCCACAGCACTGTCAGTTCTATCAAAATTCCAATTTTCCGTTTTGTATTCCAAAAGATTAAATCCTGTCTCTTTGTTGTTATTATGAGTGGGAATATTACTTGCTTTTCCAAATCCGCGGCCAGCTCCCAGTATCCTTTCCATCTTTCGTCTGTCTCGTATACTTTTCTGAACCTGGCCTTATGTCATTTTCCCTCCTTCTGGAGGTATATCATTCCGCGCTTTTCCACTTTCGGCTCCTCTTCCCTCTTGTACTCTTCGATCTTCTCCTTGAGTGCTGTGCTTATAGCACTGAGGACTTGGTTGTGACGCCATGTATATCTGTCCAGTGCCAGCCTACAGTTTGACAGGACATGTCTCATCGTAGCTTTCTTTCCGCACTTATATTCATCAGCCGTTTGTATGTTCCACCGGACTAAGTTGGCGGTGGCGGCAAAACGACGAAGGTGGATTTGATCAGGAAGGATTTGATCCCATCTTAGGTACTGTTCCTGTTGACTGCACCAAATGTATATTTCGTTTTTCTTTTTCCTCTTTGAGACTATTCCGTCCTAAGTCATTATAAATGGTATTATTTTAACCTTATATCATTTCATCTGTTTAATTTCTTTAACAAGTCTATTATACTTTTGTATTTTTGTCATTTCGACTTTGTTCAGTTTTTTTTGTCGATGTTATTCCAATTTCGGTTATTATAGTTTCTTTTCTTTCGTGGTCAAATATTGTTATATCGTTTGGTGTTATTGTTGGGCTATCTACCAAAATCTACCAAAATCTTAAGCTTTTCACTTAACCTTCTATTTGCACGTTTCTGATTTTCTGTTTTTTTTTTTAAATGTTATATTGCTGTAGTAAGTTCGCAAAGATTATTTTGGTTATTTCATCGTGTCTCTCTTTATATTTCGTGTATGCTGTTTTTCCCCATTTTCCCGTATGTTCGATGTTTCCTTTTTTTTTTTTACAATATCTGCATGCTATTTTTCTTCCATAGTAGTTGTTTCTCTCTTGTAAATACTGTATAATATTTTTATCTATCATTGAGTAATTGCTTTGTTTTATAAATTTCAATGAATCTCTTTTTGATACTGCTTCCTCATTCAGGTGTTTAGAGTACCCACAGTGTATTTCTTTGTGTGTTTGCTTCTTAACTATTTTTTCTCCTTCGTATTTTTTGTATTCATTGACATTATTGATATTATTTTATATGCATTCTTTTTTTATTTCCATAATATCTAATAACATAACCCATATAATATAAAAATAATAATAATGATGATAATGATAGTAATAATGATAATTTCACCAATGGTGAAATTTACCATGGTGGAATATACTATGGTGAAATTTACCTAATAGAATTTTCCGTGGTGGAATTTACCGCGGTGGAATTTACCGGTCACCTATTTACATACATACATACATACATACATACACACATACATACATACATACATACATACATACATACATACATACATACATGCATGCATGCATGCATACATACATACATACATACATACATACATACATACGTACATACATATATACATGCATGCATGCAAACATACATACATACATACATACATACATACATACATACATACATACATACATACATACATAAATACATTAAAGCAACATTAAATTGAAATAGCCATCCATGTATCATACTTAAGGGATATACACTATTGATAAGCAAAGTATGCGGTTTTCGTCCTTGTTAAACTCTATGGACGTACTGAGTTTAAAAACATTATATATTGAACGAAGTGAAAATCGTTCCGGCAGTGACCAGTGAGAGTGAGAATACCAGATTCATTTTGGCCTATTGGGGTCTTTGGTGGCTTTTGTGTACTCGCAGCCACATATTTCGATGAAATTTGTCGCCCCTGATTTATAGAAAACTGAATAATACGTTCATTGATGTTGCGTTTAGCCGCCGGGTTGAATAGAAACCCGGAGATGGCAACTGAAGCAGCATTAAACGAAGTAACCATCTATGTATTATATTTAACACACTGTTGACAGGCAAAATACTGCGGTTTTCCCGATATAGTGCCAAATGAACGGTTAGACACTAAGCGTCCATTTCATTTACCCGCCATTTTAAGTGTTTTTCATTCATGCAGAGTCCGTTGGAAATTAGTGGTTTTCTGGTGGAACATTCCAATAAAAACAATAAGCCGATGTAAATATAACAGGCCAGATATTTTTGTTGGGAGAGGGAGCAATCAGTCATGCTCTATTGTGAATGTCCTGTCGAAAATTAGGGAAAAAGGGGACATTTACGGAGAACTAATGAAAAACGAACAGCTCTTACAAGTAGGCTACATATTTTCACTTGTTATTGTAATCGTAGGTGCACTGGGCTACGTAGCAACATATATGCATAAAAATCTAGAAATGCTAGAATTTTCCCCTACAAAATCGACAACAGAGCATACTAATTCACATTCTCCAGATGTAGTCAATTAGGAGCACAGTATGAATTTGTAAAACATTTCAGGGATCTATTTGAGTTAACATATGCATACATTCGCAGATAGTCACAATACACACATATGTGCATACGTGCACAATACACGCATAAGTGCATACATCAGCAAATTGACATATCCACTCTACTACCACCAAGAGATATCTTTTACCTGTTTCAGTCAGTTGACTGTAGCCATGCTGGAGCACCGCCTTGAAGGATTTTTAGTCGAACGAGTCGACCCCAGGCTTTTCTTAAAGCTTAGTACTTATTCTTTCGGAGCCTTTGGCCGAAGCGCTAAGTTACATGGACATAAAGGCCAACACCAGTTATCAAGCGGTGATAGGGGTGGGGGCAAACATAAACACAAAGACACACGCATATATATTTCCGACGGGCTTCTTCAGTTTTCGTCTACCTAATACACTCACAAGAAGAAAACAGTTGCCTCGCAGTGGGGTTGAACCCGAAACCATATGGTTGGGAAGCAAGCTTCTGATGACACAGGAACACCTTGATTTAAACAAAAGAGCCAAGTTATTTTGTCAGTGACTGACTTCTGAAATCTGCTAAAGAAAAATATAAATAAATCCAATAGCAACATACACTCACATATTCATACTAAAGAATTTGTAGGGAGTTCATTTCAGGTGATGTAATATTTCACTGTTTTGTCGCGTGTGTTTGAGTCAATGAGAGACCTATAATCTGGTTATTTAAGTAGAAGTTAAACTATTTTCTATTTCTTTTTCTAACGATTATCGTTTGGCAACCTTGAAGAAATGGTCTGTCCATCTATCTATCTATCTATCTATCTATCTATCTATCTATCTATCTATCTATCTATCTATCTATCTATCTATCTATCTATCTATCTATCTATCTATCTATCTATCTATCTATCTATCTATCTATCTATCTATCTATCTATCTATCTATCCAGTTGTTTGCCTGACTGTATGCCTGTCTGTCTTTGTTAGCAAGTGATTAGCTCTCCTTTGGTATTGTTTCGATAGAACAAAACCAGATGTTTTCAATTACATTAAATTAAACGAGATATCATTTGTCGATTGCTATTTCCACCCACTTAAAAACACGTACGTTATCGTTATCTGTTTGTGTACATTGACCGTATAAGCAAAAAATATATACCAACAATTTCTACAACACAAATTATTTGTAAAACAAGAAAATATACATGTACAGTTTGACAACAATTATGCACATTAATCTGTTTATCTATATCGTATAATCAAACATGTATATTTTTACTGTTTGAATTGTGCATGTTGTATTTCACAAACCACGTGCTACCTAATTACTATTGAAGACCAATAAAGCCGAGGAGGAGTCAATCTTCTATTCGACAAACATCTATTAATGAAAGAATTACCACTAGTTATTCCATTCCGTTACTTATTTTATCGATAATAATTTGGCGAACCGTTACATTATGGGACATAAGCGAAGCTGTTTGTAGATTGGTCTCTCTCTCTCTCTCCTCTCTCTCTCTCTCTCTATATATATATATATATATATATATATATATGTATATATATATGTATGTGTGTGTATGTGTATGTTCGCGTGTGCGTGTGTATGTGTGTGTATACATACATACATACATATATATATATACACATACACACACATAGGCACATAAAACCAATTTCCAAATACCTTTTGTCTACCAAATTCCACTCACCGTGTATATCCATCCATCCATCCATCTATCTATCTATCTATCTATCTATCTATCTATCTATCTATCTATCTATCTATCTATCTATCTATCTATCTATCTATCTATCTATCTATCTATCTACACGTGTTCGCGCACACACACACTGACAAATAAGAAGAATGGAGTAAGCAAATCATGTTACTACTTCAATATACAAATGTTTCATCTTACTTTAAATAGTCAATCTTGCAACGTTACAGAATAATGCATACAACTACTATTTACTTTCCTTGTGTCATTCACGTCAACACACGTTGAATAAGATTCTTCAGAATTTGGTCCAATCTAATCTCCTGAAATTCACTTAAAGTACCCTGAATATGGGTTTGTTTGCATGAATGCATTTATATAATACAAACAAATTTGTGGCGAGAATATAATTAGACAAGAAAAGTATTTCTTTTTGTTCGGGCCTGATAATGAATTACCGCGCCGATATCAAGAACATGATTTTATAGTGGTTTATTTCATTAAATAGATGTCAAAGTTTTATGATTCTTTCAGAGATATTTCGTTGAATAGTTAGGTAGACAGATATCTAGACATTAAGCATCTTAGATTTTATCTATTTAGAAGTCAAGTAGAAGAGACAATGTGCATTCTGTTACCTAAGGAAAAATTAATTAAGAAACACTTTGAACTTATGAGATGTCAGCATAGATTTGGTAAAAATTTCTGGAGATACAACTGAACAAATTTTGCATAAAATTCTTAATATTTTGATATTCTGCCCAGGTTTAAGTATACTCATTCATAAATGTATACGTAGAGTATATCCTCGAAAATTCTCGTACGATCTATGAAGATTTCCACCTGAAATATTTTTGGGAGTTTCTACCTGGGAAAAATATCAGGACTTAAACGGACTTCAACATTTAAGGATCAGGATCATGAAAACATATACCTTCTGGATGCCATAGTAGTTTAGCTACCCTTTCTGCATTTATTTATGCTTGCATAGTCAATAAGCTTGAGAATATGAATGGGTTGATTGAAAGATGTATGAATGAGTATACTTAAACCTGTGTGTATGTGCCCCAAAACATTTCTTTTAAATGTCTGTGTATAGATTTATTTATTATTATTCTTTTAAATAAATTCTACTTAGTGTGAAATAATGAGTGAGATACTGATGGTATCTGTAAGTGTATCACTTATGTACGTGTACATCTGTGTGCATGCATGTATGAATGGTCGACTGCTGCTGGGATGACAATTCACGACACAAGAAAACCGCTTGATTCTTGCCAAATGATCACTTAAGAAAGATAAAATCTTTCACGAATATGGTGTGCTTTGGTTCTTCTCTGATGGGAAAATCCTCGACCAGGTCCAAATGGCTAACATGAAAAATGAGAGATGGTTATGTGCAGATCCATCTGATGTCGTCAAAGTGATGCACACTAAGTTACCAGCAATTGTGAAGGTTTTGGGAGTAGAGAGTAACGAAGGCCATGTTATACCGCCTCACATATTTCCACAACGTATTAAAATTAATACGTCGTGGTTCTGGAGAAAGTTGTTAAGCCCTGGGTGGTTAGTAGCAGTGTGGGGGGCATGCATTGTAACAGCGCGTCGCTGCAACACGTGTTGGTGATTCCTTATTATTTCTGGCGGATTACGCCCCTGCACCACCCAGGCGAGAATCCTTCAAACCGTGGGTCTATTTGGGTAGTCGTTGCTGGTGATGGCTTTACGAGATCGGAGTGCAAA
The DNA here is from genome assembly GCF_006345805.1 of Octopus sinensis. NCBI lineage: Eukaryota > Metazoa > Mollusca > Cephalopoda > Octopoda > Octopodidae > Octopus > Octopus sinensis. The sequence continues at coordinate 142,367,033 of NC_042998.1, read as the reverse complement.
TCCTACATATATTTTTTTTAGTCGTCTTTTACGACACGTAGAGGAAACATTGGGTCTATTCTTTGATATGCTGGTCGCCACACAGTACTACCGCAACGTTAAATGAATTGTTTTGCTCAAGAACACAACACGCAGCCCGGTCCGGGAATCGAATCCACGATCTGGCAATCGTGAATGTAACACTCTAATCACTAGGTCAAGCACGAAAAATTTACTTGGTTTATCTTTCAGACATTAATTACTAGTGTTCTTTTGTGCGACGTTTTTGGATAAAGCGCCATGATAGGAAAATTTTCTGCTTGCACTAAACGATCCATATTATTTTGGACATTACTTGGACAATAGCGGACATCAGTGAAGCAATGGTATTGTGAGCATGTCGATTAGTCTCTCTTTCAACAACACTGTAAGCGTAGTGGTCCCTGAGATTTAAACCTGGCAAGTTTGGAGGTCGATCGTAAATAGCGTCTGACATTCATTCTTGGGCTACGTAGACATTGTGAGAAGGTGCTGAGTCGTGTTGAAGTACAGTTGGTCCGAGATCCCAGAACCAGCTGGTGGACTTATAACCCCTTTATTTCACTCCTATAATTTTTTCTATCGTTTGTTTTCTGTATAAGTTGGATCTATTAATCTAAATATCTATAAATTTATACTTAAATATTCATTGTCTGAAAACGTCCGCTTTTTACTTTGTCTTGTTTTGCATGTATACATATATACATATTTTGTATTTCATACCCAAACACATTTAATATATCTAATCCATTTGTCCTCATAATTCTGTCCCTCACTCTCTCTCTCTCTCTCTCTCTCTCTCTCTCTCTCTGTACCGTTGGCGATTTATTCCCGCCGTCTTCCCTTCCTTGGATCTTTCCTTTTCCTATGTTTCTGACGAAGAGCTCCGCTCGAAACTTAAATCCCCGTATATGCGGATGTGCGTGTGAGTGTGTGTGTTAGTGTTAGACACTGCTGCCTGTACTGATATGTCTATAAGCAATACGATGACAGACATGCACTCTCCAATTTATTGTAGAGATGTGTCGGGGTGTATTCATGTGTGTGTACATGTGTGTGTGAGTCTCTGTGTGG
>NC_042998.1:142325941-142360941 GCF_006345805.1 Octopus sinensis | reverse complement strand
CTGTCTGTCTATCTATCTATCTATCTATCTATCTATCTATCTATCTATCTATCTATCTATCTATTTATCTGTATGTCTGTCTGTCTGTCTGTCTATCTATCTATCTATCTATCTATCTATCTATCTATCTATCTATCTATCTATCTATCTATCTATCTATCTCCCGCGAGAATTGGGATGCGGGACGAGCGTGTCTGCATACGCGGACGATGTCACCGTCATAGTGTCTAGCCACGAGCACATCGAGCTGGTCGGCGAGACACTGAAAAACTACGAAGCGGTGACAGGAGCGAAAATCAACCGGGAAAAGTCAGTGGGCTTGCGACTAGGCACCTGGAGAAGCAAGCCCATGCCGTCCACCAGCGCCTCCGTCGTGGGACGCTGGACCGACGGCCCGGTTGAGTTGCTCGGGGTCTGGTTTGGTCCGGACCTCCAAGTGGAGAAGAACTGGAACGAGATAACGAGTAGGGTGGTCACTCTCGCCCGGCAATGGGCCGAGAGGAAACTGTCCCTAAAAGGTCGGGCGGAGGTGGCGAACACGTACATCGCGTCCGTCATCTACTACCGCCTGACCGTCGTACCTTGTCCCGACCCTACCATCACCAAACTACAAACGCATCCTCTTTCGCTTCTTGTGGAAAGGATGCGTCCCGATGGTCAGGCGATCCATTTGCTGTCAACACCCGTTAAAAGGAGGCTGGGCATGCCGTGGTTGATGATGCGCAGACACGCGCTTGAGACTGCGACATCTCTGGCTCTATGTAGACGACGGTGAACAGGTGTGGTCGCGTTTGTGAGGCACGCTTTCCCGCAGCTCGTCTCCATGACCGAACTGCAGTCGTGGATCAAAAAGAGGCCGAGGAAGGGCGAATGGCACCGCGAGTGTCGCGTTGCTCTCAAGCAACTCTGCCGTCCTGGGTCGACCTTAAGTGACTTCAACACAACCAAAGCATTCTATAGGGTTTAGTGGAGGGGAGGTACGACGACGAGCTCGGGGCGAACCTGGACGTCGACGAGGAGTACCTGACCCGCCTGTTCGGGACGACTTTCGGGCCAGGGCCCATGGACAACTTCCAGAGATCCCTGGCCTGGCAGTGCTACCGAGAAGCGCTACCCGTTCGGGATAAGCTCTACAGACACGGCTCGAGAAAACGGGGCCGACCTGCCCGAGATGCGGTCAGAGCGACGAAACCGTTCTGCACGCACTCGTTCAGTGTCCAACAATTTCCGACCTGTGGGCTTATGTCGAACAACTGCTGTCACGTGTGGGACGAGTCGGTTTATCAGCTGAGTCTATCGTCAATATTGTCACGCCTCCTTCCTTCAAACGGGAAGGAAGAGCTATTTTCATCATCCTTGTGGCTATGGCGAAAGAATGTATCTGGTGGACGCGTCTGAAAGGATTGGAGACAAACACTTTCCTCTCTGGTCAATCTCTCATCAACTTCTTCAAGTATCACTTGAAGAGGAAAGTGAGAGTAGAGAGGCAAGTTTTGTCTAGCGAATGTTTTAAAAAAAGATGGGTGAATGTAGCAAGAATGGCACGTATGAATGACGAAGCCACATTGAGCATAGTCCTATGAACCCAGAAATCGAAAACAGAGAGTTGCTTATTTGCAAAAAAAAAAAAAAAAAAAAAAAAAAAAATATAAAATGTGACTTCATTGACCGAGGTTACGTGGTCTTTTCCGTAGGCTTTTCTTTCCACGGGTAAACCTCACCTGTCCTCCCCTTTACACTTCATATTGACATTTCTGTGATAACGATCCTATTGATCAATTTTTTTTTTCCTCTCCCCCCCCCCTTTTTAACCCCCCTTTTTTTGTCCTCTTTCTCTCCTTTTACGATCCCTTTTGATCGAAACCCCCCTTCCTTTTTTTTTTTTTTTTTTCTTTTAAACCTTCAAAAGAAAAGCTCTACCTTGTAATTTGTTCTATCTGTGTGCAGCCCTGTGTGGCTAATAAAGAAACATATCTATCTACACAGCTTTCTTCTTACCTGGTCACTTATCTATCTAGCTATGTTTTCACCTTTACACCTATCGCTCTTCGATTTATTTATGCATTTATTGTCAACCAACGTTGACAAAGTCATCGCTATTTCCGCTGTCACTCGTCAGTGCTTCCATCCGCATCTGTTGTCATTGACTTGTTGCATTATTGCCGTCACTGTCGTTGCTGTTTTTGAGCAGTAACGCCATTTTCACTCCTGGTCGATTTCTTGTCTTCCCATCAAATGGAGCTACTGCCATCGGCTCTAACTATATTCACCCAACGCCGTTGCCACAGTTAAGGTCACCATAATTACAAATTTACTACAAACGACGTCAGGAAATTCGTTACATGTCTTCAATACCTTCATTCTCATAATGCATGCATGTAGTTGTTGTTGTTGCTTCGGCTGCTGTTTTGTTACTACTGTTGTTGTTGCTGCTGCTGCTGTTATTACTGTTTCTGCTGTTGTTGTAGTTGTTGTTTAATCCCAAGCTATCCCTGATGGGGAAAAGCTATGCTTTAGCTCTTTAGCATTTAAATTGGCTACATCTGACTCTCTAGCTCGAATATAACTGTTTTATGTGCAAATTGGCCAGACCCGACCTCTCACACCTCGCCCACAATGTCATTCTAAAAATAAATATTATCGAAATCTCGAAACTACAAGATAATGCATTAATTCGAAACAATGTGATTAAATAAAGATTACATTTGACAGAATAATCTGAATGCTGAGTTAGCATTCCGTCTTACTGTTTTTATTTAGAACTATATTATTTAAAGTGTCCTTCCTATTTTTAAGACCGTAGGATGCCATTTATAGTTGGTTGAGTGACAGCTTAGAAACTCTTTTGTTAATTCGCAACAGGTAGGAAGATTACAATGTGGTCATCATTGTTATCGGCAGCATCGTTAGAATGTCGGAAGAAATAGCCTACGGTATTTGTTTCCACTACATTGTGAGTTAAAACCCACTCATGTCAGCTTTGCCTTTCAAACTTTTAGGGTCGATAAAATAAGCTAAAATATAATCCTTAACTGGTTTTTAGGCGACATCGCTTTGTATTTCTATGTATATCGCAAGCGCTGGAGCTACTGCTATTTCCAGCCACGAGGTATCTATCATTGATAAGGTCGAAAGAGGCCGACTTCACGTGATCTGGTAGTCGTGGCAGTGACAGTAGCGGCGATTGTCTGCGGCTGGCGATAGCCATGATCTGTTTTTATGGACCGTTAAACCATATAGGAGTTTTTCTCTTGGTAAATATCGCAACACTCACTTTTAATTGGTGAATATTTTACCTTTTGGGCTATGGTAATTACTATCAAAGAATTGTTAGAGCTTCGGAAGAAATACCTTGCGTATTTTTTTCGACTCTGTTGTACCGATAAGAAAATGGAAACAGGGTAAACAACTTCAATGTTTGTTGCTTAGCTATCAATACAGCTCTCCAGCAAAAAAAAAAAGAAGGTATAATAGGCGCTTGGAACTGACTGTCTGGGGCCATCTTGAAGGGAGACTAAGAACAAACAAGAGTTGAGTTGAAGTTCCAGTGTGCAACCTTTAAACCGAATGAAGAATACAACAGTTCTTTACGTTCGGAATTCAAACACTATTGCCAAATTTATTTTTCAATCGTCCGGGATCAATAAACCAAAGTACCAGAGAGAAAGAGAGAGAAAGAGAATAGAGAGAAAGACGGGAGAGAGAGAGAGAGAGGGAGAGGGAGAGGGAGAGAGAGAAAGAAAGTGAAAGGAGAAAGAGAGAGAGAGAGCCTATCTATTGACTACCTCCCCTCCAAATTGCAGGCTTATATCGGGTCTTGCCACATCCTTTGTCATGTTTTGTGCCCACCGATAGTATAATGTCCGACTTACATTTTAATACCAGCAAAGAACTTTTTGAAATATATCTAAACTTTAAGTATAGACGCAGGAATGGCCAAGTGCTTCAGAAGCTTGCTTTGCAACCAGATAATTTAGGGTTCAGTTCTACTGCACTGCACCTTGGGCGAGTGTCTTCACTTATGGTCTCGGAACGAGCAATGTCTTGTTAGACGAGAACTGTGTGGAAGCTGGTTATGGGTATATATATATATATATATATATATATATATATATATATATATATATATATATGTGATCTCTTGAGCACCACCAGCAAAAAAATTTTTTTTCCTCTGTCTTCCTTCTCGGGATCTTTCCTTCTCCTTTGTTTCCGACGAAGAGCTCCGCTCGAAACGTTAAACCCTCCTTCCCTTCTTTCCTGAGCGTCAAATAATACTTTAATTGTTCCACGTCCTCACGTTGCTGTGTTTTTTTCTGTGTTTTCTTGTTTGGATAAACTTTATATATATATATACTGGGTGACCTAGGAGTGACCGAACCCCATTGAATTTATTGAATATTGCTTGATGAGAACATTTTCCAGGCAGATGGATAGGTCGTCACGGACCCTAGGAATGGCCTGCAAGGTTCCCAGTCATCAGTCCTCCGGACTCCTTTCTCTGGGGAATATTAAAAAAACCAGGTGTTCAGCGCTAAGTCAAAAACTCTCAATGATCTGAAACAGAGCGTCAAGATATTACGCCGGCAAGATATTACGACGGTGCTGTGCAAAAAGGTAATTGATTCAACCATTCAACGGTGTCGTAACTGTATTGTAAATAATGGTCTACATTTTGAACATTTGCTGTAACCTTGTGTAATAAAAATTTATTCCATTCAGTAAAATTTAACAGTAATTAGGGTTCGGTTACTTCTGGACCACCCTGTACACACACATACATACATACACACATACACACACAAACACAACGAACTGTCAGCGCTAAGCAGTGTGTATACACGAGCAGATTTAGGTAAGATGAAATATGTTTATCACATATTTCAACTGCTAAAAGGTAAATACACTGCTGTTACCGTGGAGAATAAATCTCTCTTATGGCAAAAAGGTATGAAAACACCCGGTTCGTTCATTGTCGCCATCTATTAGGAATCCCAGACATCGAAGTTTCAAGCTACTTGGCTCTTTAAATCCATAGTTCTGTTATCTAGTTAAAATGGTATATTTTTACAGAGTGATACACAGAATAGTTATAGACTTACAGCTGTTTCAGATATGCGATTGGATGTGTTCATAATGCAACCTAATCAATCGATGATCAATAGATCGACTGAAAATGTTGGAACCACCACCAAAAGCAATACTTTCTGGGCCGAAACGAACCAAGTTGTTTTGTTTCGGGTCTGATGAAGATACTTTAGTTTCGTGGTTCCCAATGTTTTTACTCGAATAGTCGATCAATCGATCAATTGATAAGATTAACCATCAACACACTACCGCATATCAGAAACAGTTGTAAGAATATAATAAATAAATGTATGTAACACGTTATTTCAGTCTGTTGTATGTATGCATATATGAATGAATGAATGAATGAATGAATGTATGTATGTATGTATGTATGTATGTTATGTATGTATGTATGTATGTATGTATGTATGTATGTATGTATGTATGTATGCATGTATGTATGCATGCATGCATGGATGCATGTATGTAATATATATATATATATATATATATATATAATATATATATATATTATGCATACGTGTATGTGTATGTATGCATATATGTATATATATATATATATATATATATATATATATATATATATTATATATATATATATATATATATATATATGCATATGCATATATACATATATATTTACACACACCCTCGTACACACACACACGCACTCACATCCTAGGCGCGGTGAGAGCAAGATGTGTGTGTGTGTATGTGTGTACATGTGTGTATGTGTGTCTCCTAGCGAATATGGATATATTTGTGCAATGCCGGACCTATTCAAAAGCCATTGGAGTACCACAATGCGTCATTTTCACGATATAAACAAGAGAGATAATACCTCTGGTTAACCTTATCAAGCATTTGACGGAAAGAAAGATTCCATACAACACGGTCTGTAGTAAGGACTGTATATCCGTACGACGGAAGTTATGTAATCTTCGTTTAGAAGAGGTGTGATGCATCTTATTATGAATAGAAAACCTGAACTTATGAACTCTCTGAACTTATGAAATGTCACCGTAGGTTCAGAAAATCTTTCGAAATTTACAAAACAAAATATTTATTACAGAATTTATAATTGTTAATGTTACCGTTGCAATGATTTCTAAACGGTCCTACGTACTTCTAAATTTTGGTATCTTTATGAAATTGTTCACTTAGGTAACTGGATATCTAAATCTATTGATATATTCTACGTGTTTGAAAACTTTACTAAGTCAATTAAATGAATGTAGGAAGAAGGACACTTTTTTCTTCTATATTTTTTTTTTATCTCTGTGCATATAAGTACAAACAATTTCATTCAGATCTGTGCCTGCTGGGGCGTACATAATTTTTTAATTAATCCTCTCTTTGTTAAGTAGGAGATGCCACTAAGTATCAATCAAATATCTATCATCTTTATCCGCTTGGAACTGCGCGTACGAGCTCGTGTGTACGTGTGACCGCTGGATTTTGTCGTAAATATCATCTAATCCCTGTGTTGCCAATCTATGTCCGACAACTATAAAGTGGCAGAACAAAAGATTTCACTTCAGTAAACATACAAATCTATGACCTTCATTCCCTTGTCTGAGTGACGGATAAGATAGATATATCTCCAAGAGCACTAAAAAACTTTGAAGAATATGACTTCAAAGTAACTCTAAGAAAGAAACTGTTGACAAGATTATAATTCACTATATTGTCTGAAAATAAAACAAAAAATCTTTTTTTTCGCTTTTATTCTTCCTTGTTTTTGTCGAGTCATCCTTCTTGAGTGGACAACTCAAACCAGGGTTTGTTTGGCTTTGTTTGAATTTTAGTATGTAAATATAATCGCTTAAACACATCCAACTCGATGTAGTTATAAGTTATCGTTAACTCAAGTGTTCACTGTAAATAACTTGATTTTGAAGAATCTGCATGATTCTGAAGAATCGATCTTCGCTTTTGTATCTATGACACCTTATGTTTCAATAGTTGCATATATTATTGCATAATAATATAGCAATGTTCATGAGATCGATTTTCGATGAAACAATTTGTAAATCGATGAAATAAAAGGACTTTCTCACTCCATTCTCCTTGGTTATAATTACAGAAACTCTGTAGATATTTGTGGATTTTCAGGCATGTGTATGATACAATAATCTCTGGACTACCTTCTGTCTGATAGCCTGGACTTAATAGGATAAATTCCTGGGTTAACACCCAAATAAAAATACATACACACACATGTATGTATGTATGTATGTATGTATGTATGTATGTATGTATGTATGTATGTATGTATGTATGTATGTATGTATGTATGTACGTACGTACGTACATACGTATGTATTTATTTATTGGGCTGTTCAGATAAATTCTCTTGATTTTTTTTTCACATTTATTTTAATTCCTATTTTTTTCATCAACAATTTTAACAAATCAGTCAATAATATATTCTCCTTTATTGTTCACTACTTCTTGCTAACATTCCACTACCTTGTCATTGCTTTGACGGGAGAAATCACCGCGTTTTGACTAGAAGAATTCAGTGACCCACGTTTTTAGCTGTACGTCGTTGTTGAATGAAACGACTCTCAGAATGTTGGAGAACTAGCGTAAAAGATCATAATCTGAAGGCTCTTGAATAGCATTTTTGGTCAAATTAGCGATGCCAGGGTGGGTGTTATCGTGTTGACGAAGCACGCCGTATCGCCAGTCGGGTTCTTTCAGCTGGATTGCTTCGTTGGCCTGGTGCATTTGCTGAACACAAAGCTCTGCATTGACTGTGTATTCGTTTTCAAGTATTTTATAGTGGATTAGCCTTTCACAACATTACCAAAACATAGCGTATTGTCTTGCATGGACGTAGCTCTGGTTTGCTTCGAAGTATTGCTTGCTTGCGGGCTCAGCTACAAAGACACCATTTTTCATCACCGGTGATGATGCAGTAAAGAAATGTATTTGTGTACACAAGTATCTTGCTGTCGAGTGAGCAAACTGGCAGCGATAGAGAGTGTAGCAGAGATGCACAAAGCCAGTAATTTCAGGGGAGGGGATAAGTCGATTACATCGACCCCAGTTATCAACTGGTACATATTTTATGACCTCGAAAGGATGAAATGCAAATTCGACCTCGCAGACTTTGAACTCAGAACATAAAGACGGACGGAATGCCGCTCAGCATTTTGCCCGGTGTACAAACGATTCTGTCAGCTCGTCGTCCTTATCCATTCTTATATTGCTAATATATTTTTCGCAGCATTGTACTATTGTTATTATTATTTAAAATGTAAAGGCTTATTGAATTCTTGTTTATTCATCTCTGAAACGAAGTTAAAAGATTCCGTGATCGAATATCGATCACGTTCTATGGAATATCAAAGAGGCCAGATTACCATCAAATGGCACCTGAAAACATATGTAAAGATTCAAAAACGATTTTCAATTTGTGAAAATGTAAAAGTGTTAAACGCAGAAGTGAATATTGTTGGAAGAATTAGGATGTTGCAGTAATTACATAAAGCTAGTAACAAACGAAGCGTGGGTTCGATTCCTACAGAGATCTCGTATTTCATTCATTTTTCCAATTTGGTTTATATATCAGCACAACGATTTATTTCAAAATATAAGCCCAAATTTATCTTGTGATCCTAGTTTGTAATCTGTAAATATAACTCAAATATCTAAATGCGTGTGTGTGTGTGTTTACACACACACACACACACACACACACACACACACACACACAGTTGTATCTCAGTAGGCCCAGTATGCCAATAATAAACACACGCACTGGTTCTATTTCGATTAGCCAACTGTTTAAACGTTTAACTAATTAAGTACTCGATCGTTTGATTAAGCGTTTGGTCAATTTATCAATCGGCCAGGTTTGACAAAGTCCTTTAATCACCATTTGCGTCTTTACTCCATCTCTACTCCATCTCTGCTCTATATACATACATGCACACATACACACTACGTGTGTGTATGTACGTACGTACGTACGTACGTATGTATGTATGTATGTATGAATGTATATATGTATGTGTGTGTATGTGTATATATGTATGTATACTACACACGCACATGCACATATATGTGTGTGTATGTACGTATTTGAAAGAAAGAGAGAAAGAGAGAGCAAGAGAGAGAAAGAGAGAGAGAGCGAGAGAGAGAAAGAGAGAGAGAAAGAGAGAGAGAAAGAGAGAGAGAATTTTGAAATGATTTCAATAAAACAATTTATTCACTATGTGAAGGACAGTTTAATTTTTTTAGCATATATATATATATATATATATATATATAAACAAATCAAATTGCGATAAAATAAAAATAATTATAATCGCTGGTATTTCTAACACAAGCCATATATTTTCCATATATCAGTACATTAAGGCGAAATATGTGCTAGGAACACAGAAGCTAGATAAATTTAGTGAAATGAAGATAAAAACGTTTACTAACTCGGTTTTTCTCAGACTGCAGTTTCTTTCTTTTCATCAATAAAGATAATTTATTTGCTCAGGGAGAATTCATCAGTGAAAGCCCTGTTTTTCTGAGATCCTAACTCACTAGAAGCATGTGCTTCTAATGATTTACTCTCTCTAACTAATCAGATCACTGCGCAGACTCCGAACGTCCCGACAAAACTAGGGATTTCTGGTATATCGTCTAGCGCTCAAAATTTATCGAGAAATATGTAAACAAATCAAATTGCGATAAAATAAAAATAATTATAATCGCTGGTATTTCTAACACAAGCCATATATTTTCCATATATCAGTACATTAAGGCGAAATATGTGCTTATGTGCTATATAGATGTATATACATACGAGTGAGTGAACAAACGAAAGAAAGGCACTCAACCAATTTATTGGGAGTTACATGTATGGATTAAGACAGTTTGGTCCATATATATATATATATATATATATAATATATATATATATATTATATATATATATATATATATATATATATATAAATAAAAAGAGGTTTGTATGATTGTATATAGAGGGATATATATTATTCAAAGGAATTCCAACGCTGTCTGTTTCTTATATTTTATTTATATTCTTTATAATTAATGTAGAATATAGAATATATAGTATAAATAGTGTATATATAGTAAAATGAAATGAAGTATTGATTGTCTTATTGAAGAGATGAAATATTGAATATCAAATATTAAGGGACTAGTATTATATATATATATATATATATATATATATATATATACCAGTGAGTGGACAAACGAAAGAAGGGCACTCGACCAATTTATTGGGAGTTACATAGATGGAACAAATTAGGTTGATTCAAATTCGTTGGTACTCTTGACTTCCAAGACGTGTGCCCAAGATACCGCGATGTAGGATTGAACCCGAAACCATGTGATTGATGAAATGAGCTTCTGAACCACAGAGCCATACCTTTAAGATTTTGATGGTAATAAATTAGACAACGAATAAATAAATTCGTTGATGCTGATGAATTCTGAGAATTCCAAATCGTTTCTGGCATTGATTTCTTTTTAAAATATTTCTCAGATTAAGCAATTAAGCAACTCTTTTTCGCTCATGTTTTCTCATCATATTCTGCTTGTATTTCGCTCCTGTTATCCCGCCACACACTGTTCTTATGCCATCAAGTCATCACTCCGTTGCTCACTCATATTGGTTAACTTCTCTTGGATACCGTTAGTAACTTGTATGCTCGTCCTCAGACATGTTGGCTCTTGTCTTTTGTTTCAGGCTTTCTCTTATTTCTTTTCTCTTTGTTCTTCTCTCATCTTTTGCCTATATCATCTTATTCTTTCTCTTCAAGCTTTATTTCTTCAGTTTCATTCCATAGAAGTGAGAAAAAAACTTACATTTAATATCTTGTAAAACGGGGCACTACATTGAGCATTTAAAACTTATTCCTTGTATTTTTTGCATAACACCAAAGAAATATTTCAACAAGATTATATAATGTTTCAACAATTAATTATAAAATCCTGGCAGCAGTTTGACAAAATGCGTGTTTTATAAAGCATAAAATACCGTATATGCCTTCTGAATTTTATTAATACTTTTACGCGGTTCATATTCCGCACACTAGCCTATCCCATGGCTTGACTCTGACTCGTACTGCACTGGATACCAGCATGGAGTGTGAAACCTACTACTGAGTCCCAAACTTTGGTTACGTCTCGCGCTTTACGCACGTGAACACACACACACATATGCACACACACACACACACACACACACACACACATACACACACACAACACACACACATACATGCACACACAGACACATAGTGAAAATGGTTAGATATACAGGTTGTGTTACATAAAGTAAAACTATGAAAATACACAAAAACATTCAGATAATTATTGTAATCTTTTAAGAAAAATTACAGAGACAAAAGCAGGCATAAAATTCATTTAAATGCATTACATATTTTTCACTTACATTACATAACCGGTTTCCTCCATGAGCCTGGATTTTCTTACAATGGAATTCAATCGAAAAGAACTACCACTTCTAGAATTTTTAAAATGAATAAAAATGGAAAAATAGAAGCAGCTATCAACGAGAAAAAATGTAAAACATTTAAATGAAATTTTACACCTGTTTTTGTTTAAATGCACACCACACGCACATACACACACATATAATCCTTTCTATTATAGCCAAAAGGCCTGAAATTTTAGGAGATGGTGCTAGTCGATTATACATTGACCCCAGTGCATAACTTGTACAATTTCATCGCTGAAAATATGAAAGACGAAGCCGACCTCGGCGGAATTTGAACGTGACACGGAAGAAATGTCACTAAGTATTTTGTCCGGCGTGCTAACGATTTCTGCCGGTTTTCCACTTTAAATATACTATATATATATACTTGGATCAAAACAGTTTAATTCAAATTCGTTGGTACTCTTGAGTTTCAAGCGTGATGCTAGTCGTCAGCCATTTGGAATTTGAATGACAGAAGTTGATTGTTATTACCGTAAGGTGTGCTGCGACTGGTCGAGGTAGGTCACGCGGTGTCGTGGTTTGATATTGATATATGGGTAACAGTTAGTTTGAAAATACTGCATGCCGAACAGGAAATTGACCACGTGGAGGACAGGAAATAGACTAGAAGTCGGTCAGGTTGCTGGGGGTGAAGTAGGAAAGGGCGGCATGTGCAAGTATACAGTTCTATATGTGGGTGCGTAGACGCACTCATATAGTTTTGCATGCATGTGTATATTGATGCGAATGTGCTCGTCTGTACATGGGCGCGCACGTCTGCACATAGACATAAACACACACATACACGCTTGGACGAACACACACATACAAACGCACGCATACGTACACAAGCACACACATACACATACACATGCATATTCATTCATATGTACATATGTATATTCGCATGCATGTACGCATGCATATTAGTGTGCGCGCACACACGCATGCGCGTGCACATGTATACACGCAAGTATACACGCGCAAGTATACATGCGCAAGACAAGCGTTGGGGATTGGTAAGTGTTGGGAATTGGTATGCATTAGGGATTGGTAAACGTTGGGGACTGGTAAATGGCAGTCCTGCTCATGGGGTTGGTTGGTAGCGGTGACCTTGATGTATGTATGTATGTATGTATGTATGTATGTATGTATGTCTGTATATACATACATACATATAAAAATGGAACAAAAACGCAATAGAGAGTATTAAAACATTCGGACAAGTAGATGATACAAAGATACAAAGGTAGATAAGGGAAACAACAATTAAAAGGACAGGCAAAAAAACACGGGTCATTCGTGGCTTTCTTTCCTCAGTCAAGTTCCAGCAGTCACGACCATTTCGGGCAGTTACACTTGAGATGGTTTGATCTGGTTGCCCCCCAAAAAATCTAAGCTAAGAGCATTAGACTCCTTAGTAAGAAAGGTAGCGAATTTGTACGGCAACGAAGACAAAGAAAAAAAAACGGAGTACATGGTACACAATTACGAATACAAACAACAAAAATAATAACATGTGTCTTTCGACTGAGAACGAATCAAACTGAGCTGGCGTGTCTGAAGTGAAAGCCTAAAGGCTGGAACATAGGAGATGGACATAAGAGGTATATATATATATATATATATATATATATATATATATATATATATATATATATATATATGTGTGTGTGTGTGTGTGTGTGTGTGTGTGTGTGTGTGTGTGTATATGATTATGTATATGTGTGTATGTGTGTGTCTGTGTGTGTGTATGTGTCCTTCTGCCGCTTGACAGCCAGCGTATGTTTGTTTACATCTTAGCAGTTGGGCCATACAATAAGTACCATAATCTAAGAATGAAATAAGTCCTGGGTTCGATCTGTTCGACTAAAAAATCTGTATGGCGGTGCTCCAGCATGAGCACAGTCCAACGGCTGAAACAAGTAAAAAATTAAAGATTGTTAACCAGTATAATGAGCATTTATAGATTTATGCAGCAAAATAACATGAAGTCTATAAGAATTAAGAATTTCCAAGGGTCTCACTAGTTTTTGTAGTAATGTAGTGTTAACTTATTGGAAATATTCCATTCCTACAGAAAAAAACCCAAACAAAAGAAAAAAACAGAGAGCTATAGCGATTCAGCAGTAAATGAATAGCGCCAAGCGTGGTGTCTACGTTTTACTCTCTCTCTCTCTCTCTCTCTCTCTCTCTCTCTCTCTCTCTCTCTCTCTCTCTATATATATATATATATATATATATATATATTATATATATATATATATATATTATATATATATATACAGGCATTTACATATACATACATATATATATATAAATATGAATATAATTACTCTACATTTATGTATATGTATATATATATATTGTGTATATCTGTATATGTTATCCATATATATATATATATATATATGCACATACACATACATACATGCACACAAACAAGCATACATACATACATACATAGAAACACATGATAATTTTTAAGGGCCAACAGCGGGAAAACTGTTGAAAAACAATTGAAGGCATTTTAAAACTCGAAAAGAATCTATTAAAATGCTTTAAAATATGTGATATATTATGGAATTCTTTTCCAACCATTTCCAATTTTATTATTACTTTATTATAAGCTGCAATAAAAGACAAAATGCAAAATGAAAAATTCTAATGAAAAAAGTAGTTTCCTTTTTGCCTGCTTGAAACGTTTCATTTTTAATTTTTCATGAATACATTCGACTTTTAATATTTTTCATGTATTAAGTAGAACTTTAACATAGATAAAAATATGGCGTTGTTTTCTGGTGGTTGGTGGCTTTTATCTTTTATGATATATATATATATATATATATATATGTAAATATATATGGATATATACACATATACATACACACACATATATATATATATATACATGTATATATATATGTATGTATGTATGTATGTATGTATGTATGTTTGTGTAAGTGTGCATATGTATGTGTATACATGTGCGTGTGTGCGTGTGTGGGTATATTTATATATATGTATATATATTCATTTATTCTTTTACTTGTTTCAGTAAAGAGTTTTAGTCGAAGAAATCGATTCCAGAACTTTATTTTTGTAAGCCTTGTATCTCTTTTGCCGAACCGTTAAGTTACGGGAGCGTAAACACACAGCATCGGTTGTCAAGCGATAGCGGGGGAGGACAAACACAGACACACACACAGATACACACACACACACACACACACACACACACACACCACACACACACACACACACACACCACACACACAATCCAGGAATCCGTGTTAGAGTTCTGCTATAGTATGTATATATTATATTAGAGGAAAAATCAGAGCAAAGGTAAAACGAGTATCTCAAGTCATTTACAATAATTTAATTAGGGTAAGGTAAATTTGAAGTCTTACAGCCGTTTCAGAGATAACCCAAGTGGTTGGTTACCATGTCCGTGCACTGGGTATCCCGTCATCAGAGACAAGATATGAATATTTTAGACGGGGAAAATTTACAGTTTACAAGGAATAAAACTCACAGTTTATAAGGAATAAAATAGAAGAATAAAAATAGTAAAATAGAAGAATAAAGAGTAAAAGTAGTTAGAAGAATATAGGTAGAGAATAAATATGCTTACTTAATAATATAAGTGGAAGAAAAATTTACCAAATTCTAACAATTGATATCCATAAAGATCTGAAAATGTATCCGGTTTCCGCTTAGCATAAAAGCTGATCGGGCTATAGTCCAACAAAAGATGGACACGAATCTTGCAGAGTGTGTCTTCGTGATGGGCTACCTGGGTGATATATTAATTAAAAGCGAATCCTGTAATCAGCATGTTGAGCATGTAAAACGTGTTTTTGATAAAATAAGAGAATACGGTTTCACACTGAGAAGAAATGTGCATTTTTCTTACCTAAAATTAAGTATTTAGGACAAATCATTGATAAAAACGGTCGTCGACCAGATGCAATTAAAAATATGCCCTGTCCGACATATATATCTACTTTACAAGCTTTTTGTGGACTTGTAAACTATTATCAGATTTATATATCAAATATGCACAAAGTAAGAGCTCCTCTAAATAATCTACTAAGAAAAAGACGTAAAGTGGAATTGGTCTGAAAATTGTCAGGTGTTCGATGAAAGTAAAAAGATATTAACATCTGATTTTTCTTTAGCACACTTCGATCCTGTAATGGATATTGTAGTAGGTATCGGAACAGTAATGCTACATAAGATGGTAACATGAAGACTGTAGTTCATGTCTCACGTTCGCTATTACCTACAGGTAAAAAAAATACAGCCAAATTGAAAAAGAGGTTCAAGCGAATATTTTTGCCGTAAAAGAATTTCATAAATTTTTACACGGTAGAAATTTTCGACTACAGACTGGTCATTGCTCGTTATTATCTAGCATATGGGTCGAAGAAAGGAATCCCTATCCATACGGTAAATAGGTTGCAACGCTGGTGTACTATATTACTAAATGATTTTAAGATGGAGTTTACTCCATCTAAGAAATTAGGACACGCTGATTGTCAAGATTGATACCGAAAAAGACTGAAGCATTTGAGGATACCGTAACTGCAACGTTGCGAGCTGAAAATGAAATAAAAAATGTTTTATGTAATGTCATTCGTGAATTACAAGACATAAAATTAAAATCCGAAAACAATGAATTTATAAAAAAAAATGAAAGAAATTTTGAGGGCTGAGAAGAAAGATAAAAATATCCGTTTTGCTAAACGCAACACAAATTCTAACCCGTTCTGAATTTGTGACAATGTGTTATTGTACGCACAAAGAATGGTGGTGCCAGCCACACAACAGAAGCGATTACTAAAGGAATTTCATATGGGCTACTCAGGGATTTCGAGAATGAAATCGTTAATGTGAAGTTAAGTGTATTGGCCAAGATTGGACCGTGACATTGAAGAACTATTGAAAGCCTGCAGAGGTTGATCGCCAGCAGCAAAATCACCTACCACAAAATGGCAACTGTGGCCAAAAACAGATATCCCATGGTCTAGACTGCATGTTGATTACTCTGGCCCGCTTAACGGTTCATATTACTTTGTGGTAGATAGTTTTTTTGAAGTGTTTTGAAGTGTGTAAGTATAAAAAGCCGACATTCGCGGTTACAGTAAAACTCTTACAGGAAATGCTCGCCAGATATGGTATTCCTGATACCATTGTGTTTGATAATGGAACTCAGTTTACTTCACATGAGTTAAAAAAATGTTGTAAAACGTTCGTTATCGAACATGTGACCACTCCACTGGACAAGAGGTGCGTTTTGCTGATACTTTTAAGAGGGATTTAAAAAAGGCGAGCAATGAAGTAATGGATGACCTAGCATTTCAACAATTTCTAAGAGTGCACCGAGTAACACCTAATCTCAATAACCCATCTGGAATGTCACCTGCGGAATTAATGTTCACTAGAAATTTTAGATCCGTCTTTGACAAGTTGTTACCGAGTAAAAAATGAAAAATGGTGAACAATATAATTCAAAACTTTTCAAGATAGGAGACAAAGTTTTTTTTAAAAACGTATAGATATGGTAAAGAAAGCTGAGAGGACGGGAAATCAAACAAATTGGGAAAATGTTATTCTTGGTAAAAGGAAAACAAATTGAACGTAAAAGACATGTAAACCAATTTAAAAAAAAGATTTACGGAAGAAACTGTTACGAGAGATGTAATTCCCATGGAAGTTTTTTTATGATACGTTCGAGGTACCAACACCCAAACAAATTGAAACTACACGTTCAAGTACCAGAAAAAGGAAAAGAACGGAAATGCTGGAATTAGACCCTAAGCTTAAGAGATATTAAACTCTGGACGGAGTTTAATTGTCAAAAAGGGGAGATGTCATAAGAGGTTAATTATCAAAAAGGGGAGACGTTGTGGAAGGATCCTGGCCACCTCGCATGACTGAAAGTGGACTAACGCATTTCAATAAAATAAAGAAAATGTGAACTGTGGGTAGTTAACAGCGTTTTTTTTGTCGGGTTTGAATCATTTTGATCTCGGTTAGGCGTAAGTCGTATTGTTGAAGGTCTCCCGTAAGGGTGAATCTGTTTTAAATTGTTGAATTGTTAAATATTGTTACTGTTTTTGCCCAAGGGCTAGTGATTTTCGTGTTTATCTTCTTTTCCATTTTTGGGTGAAGTGGAAAAAAAGAATGGATTGCGAACCGGTTCCAGTAAATGCCGGCAGTTATGCTTCAGCAACTGGAATAGGATGTAGCAGCAGATGTGCTAGAGGTTCGTGAAGTGAAAATCGAACAGAAGAAATTAAAAGAATATAACACGCTAATTTCAAAGGAAGGAATCAGTTTAAAGCTGACCCCGCCAGAGTAATTAACAACCAGCATAGCAAAAAGAACAGTGGTTTACAGAACGTTGTCGACAACTTTTAAGAAGATTGAAATTGCCGCAATTGAAGAATGTCTTAAAGAAACTTAACAACTACACGAGAGGAAGAAATACGGCACAGTGGAGGAGGTGAGGTTCGCTAACGAACTGAAGCGATAACTCACTCCACTGTGACGTTCAGGACGCAAGAATGGGTACTCTTGCCGACTTACTGCGGAAAGAGAGTTGCTAGAGTGAGGATAGGTAGAGTACCCACTGAGATAAAAGAAGCATGGCTCGTGGTAGCCGTTATGCATAAAATGGAAGAGGACGCCAAGATTTTAAAAGTGACGGGAACTAAAAAAGTGAACTAGTGGGTATATAGCCTTAGAATGGTCATTCAAGTCGGACTGAAAGACTTACATGAAATATCGGAAGAGGTAATTTTATCGGACGACATAATATTAAGAGTGGTAGAGGGAAGACCACCAATTTTTTTATAAATGTGGAGAGAAAGGACACATGAGAGCAAGGTGCTCCCAGAAAGACAATAAAAGTGAGGAAGAACAGCAAGAGAAGAATACCGAGCAAGAGCAGAGTACCGAAGTGGCGGCCCCAGTAAAAGAGAATTACCGGGAAGAAGCGGAGGAGGCATTTACGGTAGTAACGAGGAAAAAGAGAAAGGAATGTTTGAATTCACCGCCGAAGAGTCCTTTAAAGAAAAGGAAGGAGAGTGGAACGGAAGATACAGATTCTATACTGCATGGATATTTCAATAACATCAACAACAAAGGAAACCATCACAGAAAACCAAGTTCTATTGCAGGAACAAGCAACCCCAAAAGAGGCAAAAAACAAGTGGCATATGGTGACATATTCAAAATGTACTGAGATCGAGGGAAAAGTCACCAAATTCAGATCGGTGATAAGAGTGAAACTATCAGTGGAGCATTACCCAGAGAGTACGAAGGCAATAGTGATAGGTAAGGATAGATATAAAAAGTTGAAGGAATGGTTCGGAAACAGGATGGACCCAATGGGTGCAAGAGTAGAATTCAACGACTTGCCACCAGTCATTGACTATCAAGACTTGTTACCATACATACATGGGTAAACTGTAAGTAAATGTTAAAATTCTAAAGATTGTACACAAGATGCTAAAAGAAAAAAAGAAGGAAAAAAGAGAAAGAAAAATTGATTTAAAAAACTTTACATTAAAACATTTAAATGGTACTGCTTGAGAGTGGGGTTCAATGCAGCCATTTAATCCTCATTAATTATTATTCATCCTTCATTCATTTGTTTTATCTTTTTGTCCCCACTGTGGTGTTCTGTCTGTCCTCGTGTTGCCCACTCTGTGTCATGGCCTGTGTGCGAAATAAAAGAAATTAGTTGACAGAGTAGTTGACAGCAGTACTTGATATCGTTGATCGTCCGTATTGGTTACTGCATTAGTTTAATATCGTAACTACGTTTGGAGTAGGACGGGGTGAGTGTTGTGTGAACATATTAATTCTGCGAAAGATACACTCACGTCACAACACACACACACACACACACACACACACACACACACACACACACACACACACACATACATACATACATACATACATACATACATACATACATACATACAAGTTACAAGACGAATTTGAGGACATTTCGTTTTTAGTTCATTACACTTTTAAATTATATAATATATCGTTTTTTTTGCGGATAACCCTTTCAAGATATCATGCTAACTCAAGAAATGAAAAGACATGCAGTCATAGTTGCTATACATGCAAACCACAGTGATTTAGGAATTAGCAACTTTCTCAATGTTGCAAGATCATTTGTACACAAACTTCGGTTGGAATTGAAGGCATGTGATTGATTGATTGATTGATTGATTCTAGTTTCAGCTCATGAGCTGTGGCCATGCTGGGGCACCGCCATTTGGTGTTGCTAAATGGTTTTACTTCACGAAAGCTTTTTAGCAACTGCCATTTGGTGCATGAGAGAGTTCGATGCAGCTGCCCTCATCTGCACCTCCTGCCGTGAAGTTGGCTCATCTGGGATACCTGACAGGAAGAGATCCAGTTTCATTTTAAAGACATCTGCATCCACCCCATGCAGGTCTCTTAGGTTCTTCGGGAGGATATTGAAGAGCTGTGGGCCTCGGAAGCCCAGGCTATCACAGTATCTTGTCCTACATCTTGATGGCAAATTTGGAGTCCTAGGCACCACGCAGTGGCGCCCAGTTCTGGCATTTGTGTAACTCTCGACGCCAAAGTTCGGGACAAGTCCCTCCAGGATCTTCCAGATGTATATTATGGCATATCTTTCCCGCCTACGCTCCAAGGAATATAGTTTTAATCTCTTGAGTCTTTCCCAGTAGCTTATATTCTGCATAGAGGCTATCTTCTTCGTGTAGCTACGTTGGATCGCCTCAAGTTCTATGATCAACTTGACACTGGATGGTGACCATAACTGAGAGCAATAGTCAAAGTGGCTTAGGACAAGTGTCCTCCAGAGGACCATCATGGTTTCTTGTTCTCTTGTTCTAAAGGTTCTGAGAATCCACCCGGCCAGTCGTCTACATTTCATTGCCAATTTAGCAACATGTACACGAAAGGTTGCGTCATCACTCATGTAAATACCCAGGTCACGCACTGGTTGTGCCTCTGGGATTGCAATTCCTCCGGGTCCAGTGTATTCATTGGGTATTGCATTTAGTTTTGCATGCTGATAGTATAAAGCTTGAAACTTTTCAGCATTGAACTGCATGCTATTCTTTTCAGCCCATTGTATATTTTGTCCAGCTCACATTGCAGGCGTTTAGTGTCCTCAGGGTTCTGTATTGCCTGTGAAACTTGTGTATCATCTGCATAACTTGTGATCGTGGCTCTCTGCGTGGCTGAGGGCATGTCTGAGAGGGCCATTATGAACAGTAGTGGTCCCAAGACAGTGCCCTGCGGAACACCGCTCACTATTTGCGTGTTAATGGATGTGGCCCCATTGGCTACTACCACCTGACTTCTATCTTTCAGAAAATTATGAAGCCATTCTCCCAGTTTTCCAACTATGTTGAGATCACGCAGTTTGTGACATATCATTCCATGATCGACTTTATCGAAGGCCTTTGCGAAGTCGAGATATATGACTTCCACATTTGAGTGGTTGAGCAGTTGTTTCAGCACCCAGTCATAGTGCTGCAGGAGCTGAGTTAAACAGCTTCTCCCTGGTCGGAAAACATGTTGGGTGTCGGGCAGCAAGTCATTTTCTTCAAGGAAGGTGATCAGTTTCCTTCTGACTATTCGTTCCATGACCTTGCTGATGTGTGAGGTCAGAGAGATAGGTCTGTAGTTCTTGGCCTCCGCTCTGCTACCTCCTTTATGAATAGGGCATATTTTACCTTCCTTCAGTTTTCTTGGAAGTTTGCCAGCTGCAAGGAAGCTCTGAAAGAGGAACTGCAGTGGTCTTGCTAGGATGGTAATGTTTCACCTGTATCAAAGAGAAAAAAAAAACATTCACAGCGCTTAGATACTAAAAAGACGCCGGAATTTATACATGTTCAAAGCATTATCGATAAAAACTCCAGAAGGTCATTGAGGTCCTTTGCTAAAGAACTTCGGTTGTCAGAGTGGAACTTCGGTTATCAGAACTGTGATATTCGATAGAAGTCCAATGTAATGAAGAAAGGCCAATTCGTATCTGCAAAGATACAGGAAGACTGCATCCTCCGTACAAAACGGTTACTTAACGAAGTGAAAACCCCTCATCAACAAGGCATGCTTTGGTTTTCCTCTGACGAAAAAACTTTAACTAGGATCAAAAGTCTAACAAAAGAAATGACAGGTGGTTATGTGCAGGTCCTTCTGAAGTACCCAGAGTGATACACACGAAATTTCAAGTAACTGTCATGGTTTTAGGAATGGTGAGTAGCGAAGGTAATGTGATGCCTCTCCACTTTTTTCACAGTGTCTTAGAATTAATGCTGCTGGATACATTGAGGTACTGGGAACTGTTATCAAGCCCTGGATTGATGCAGTATGCAATGAAAGGCCATACGTGTTTCAACAAGACTCAGCACCTTCTCACAAAGTCCTAGTCACCCAAGAATGGTTGTCAGACAATCTTTATGATTATGTAACACCCAATATGTGGCCTGTAAACTCGCCAGATTTGAACCCCATAGACTACTACATGTGGAGCACTGTTGAAAGGAAGACTAATCGTCATCTTCATAATATCATAGCTTCACTGAAGGCTGTCATTGTCCAGGTGATATCCAAAATAAATAAGGATCATATAGTGTCAGCATACCAGCGGTTTCGGTCCCGCATTGAAGCAGTCATCGAAGCCGAAGGCGGTTTCATAGAATAATTTGCTTAAAAAATCATTATCAAGACTAATTGCACTAATGTTTATTCAAATACATATTTATTTATGCTGAAATATAGTTGTTTTATTATATACCAAAACTGTCCTCAAATACCCGCCGCACTCTGTATATGGCGTTTTTAACACCCTTTCCCATTAGAGGAAATCTTCAACTGCAGTGAATTTGCCTTTAGAATTTGAAATATGTCACAAACATATTTTAACTAACCTAAAGTTTGATTATGCCTAAACACAGGAGCTGATATATATGTATGTATGTATGCATGTATGTGTGTATTTATGTATGTATATATGTATGTATGTATGTATGTATGTATGTATGTATGTAGTATGTATGTATGTATGTATGTATGTAGTATGTATGTATGTAGTATGTATGTATGTATTATGTATGTATGTATGTATGTATGTATGTATGTATGTATGTGTATATATATATATATATATATATATGTATGTATGTATGTAT
The DNA here is from genome assembly GCF_006345805.1 of Octopus sinensis. Taxonomy (NCBI): domain Eukaryota; kingdom Metazoa; phylum Mollusca; class Cephalopoda; order Octopoda; family Octopodidae; genus Octopus; species Octopus sinensis. The sequence goes on along the minus strand of NC_042998.1, from coordinate 142,338,144 downwards.
GTATGTATGTAGTATGTATGTATGTATGTATGTATGTATGTATGCATGTATGTGTGTATTTATGTATGTATATATGTATGTATGTATGTATGTGTATATATATATATATATCTTTTAACTTTTACTTGTTTCAGTCATTGAACTGCGGCCGTGCTAGGACACCATCTCGAAGGCCTTTAGTCGAACGAATGGAACACAGTCTTGTACATATTCTATCGGTATCTTTCACTGAGCCGCTAAGTTACAGGAATTAAACAAACAAATACTGGTTGTCAAATGGTGGTGGTGAACGAACAAACATAGAGACACCCTTAGATATATGCATACACACACACACTCACACACACATATACTAGGAGTTTCTGTCAGTATCTTTATACTAATTCCACTCACAACGCTTTGGTTTGCCCATGACTTTAATAGAGTACACTTGCCCAAGTTGCCATGCGGCAGGACTGAACTGTGAATCATGTGAATAGTAGTAGCATATAACAATTAGCGTTTCAATATACGAAGTATATATGTTTCTCAAAGAAATACACATTTGACATATTTACGAAAATACATCGGTTTAGGTTAGTATTCTACGTAGGTGTATAGTTACAAGTAATTAGATATTTAAATAAATAATTAGTATATAAAGATATTAATTAGACAGACGCATTGACATATCATTATGGTAAATGGATATGATTGATATGACGCAAAGTAGTTAAACGATAGAGTTTGCATGCAATAAAAGAATGTTTCTAAGGCTATGTACAGTGCTTCAAGTGCTACAAAATCTTTTATAAAAGTGACGTAAATCGTTATGAAAGAATTGAGGCTGTATCTAAGTAAACATGTGTGAATGATTGAATTGAATAATTGAATTAAAATTGATATCATTAATGGAGAAATATGCTAAATGGAAGTGTACAATAGTTAAAATTTGGTAAGTTATTGTTAGTTATTAAAGATAAATTAAGGAAGAAAAGATTAGTGTAAACAACCTATAGAGTACATATTTAAAATCAATATCTATCTATCTATCTATCTATCTATCTATCTATCTATCTATCTATCTATCTATCTATCTATCTATCTATCTATGTAGCTATCAACGTATTTGTTATCTAACTGCTTGTCTGTATCTGTCTGTCTGTCTGTCTCTCTCTCTCTCTACACACACACTCTTCCGATACCTTGACGACTGCTTCATAATCTGGACAGAATCTCTAAATACTCTGGAAGAATTCAATATCCTCCAGAACAACCTACACCCATCTCTCCAATTTACAAAGGAGATGAGTAGTACCAAATTACCATTACTAGATATAATGGTAATTAAAAAAGACACCACCATCACCACAGATATATACTATAAACACACAGACACACATCAATACCTAAATTTTAAGTCGTGCCATCCACCACATACAAAACGCAACATCCCATACTGCCTAGCCAGAAGAATTTGTACCATTATAGAAGATACAAATATCAGGAACAAACGCCTAACAGAACTAAGAGAATTTTTGCTCAAACAAAAACACCCATCTCTACTTATAGAAAATAGCATACAGCGGGCTATAAAAATACCCATACAACAACCCAAGGAAGAGGAAAACAAGAACAAGTCATACCATTCATAGTGACACACAACCCATGTCACCAGAATATTTTCAACATTGCCAAAGCAAACCTACCAATCATTGCCCAAAGTAATGAATTAAAAGACATAATCACGGATCGAGCTATGGTTCTTAGTAAAAGACAGCCTAAAAACTTGAAAAAATTACTAACAAAGGCAAAATTTGACCTTAGCAACAAAGACTAAACATTCACTGTATCTAAATGCAATGATAGCCGATGTGGCACATGCCAATTCATACATACCGGCCAATATATAAACACAAAAATCGGGAAAATATTCACAAACGCGAATATGAACTGCAAAAGCAGAAATTTAATTTACTGCATCAAATGCCCAAATTGTGAAGAAATATATGTAGGTCAGACGGGAAATGCACTATCAGAACGCTCACGTGTACACCGACAACAGATTAGAGACCCAGAGATTCGTCAGATACCTTTGAGTAACATGTGGTCGGAAAATATATATAATATTTCCATTCTACAAATTACACAGCCCAAGTGAAATCGAGAGGAAAATCAGAGAAAAGAATTTTATTGATAAATTCGAACCCAAGCTAAATAAGCAATAATAATAATACTTAGATAGCAGGAAAATTATCTTATTTAGGGTTAAAAGTTCTATTGCCACCACCATCACCACTAGCCACAATAATTAAGGTGCTGACAATGATGCTGATGGCAATTGAAATATAAAAATATAAAAATCTCTGACAAAGGCTATTTACAACATTTCTAAAAATAGCCCAACAATTGCTGCCTCGGCCAGGGTTAAGATACAGGACTTTTGACATGTCCAACAAAGCGTGACGCCTAAACCAATCAGCTCAACCAACGAATCAGCTTAAGTAATTGAGTGATACTACACACTGATTGGTCAGAATACAGTTTGCAAAACCTAGCAATCTGGAGCCTACACAGCTGTATTTAAGGCACCGATTCAATCATCTCGCTACAGTCAAACATTGTGAAGCATGACTGTCACCACTACTACATGAACCTGAAGATTGCAGAATGTAATACATGAAAGTACTAGTTCAATCAGAATGAACATTTAACATTCTATTATTTTATTTTATTTTATTATATTATATATATTTTTTTTTTGCTGAACTGCTAAGTTATGGTGACATAAACACACCAACACAAGTTGTCTAGCAGTGGACAAACACACACACATATATGAAGGGCTTCTTTCAGTTTCCAAATCCACCCACAAAACTTTGGTTGGCCTGAGGCTATAGTAGAAAATACTTGCCCAACCTGCCATGCAGTGAGACTGAACCTGAAATCATATGGTCAGGAAACAAATTCCTTACCACAGAGCCACACCTGCACCTATAAGTATATGCACAGTTTCTGTCTTAATCTTACGTAACTTCTCAGAAGTGCAGCATCAAATGTTCATGTTTCTTAACGCAGAATCTCAAAACAACTTGCAGAAGCCTCAAATGTAAAAAATTACACTTGAATACTAGCCAACAACAGAAGTTTTCAAATGTCATAGCATTATGAAAGTGGTCATATTCTATAAGCTGAAAAGGAGCTGGCAGCAAATTTGTAGTTTCTCAAAGTATATAAAAGGTATAGCTAGATTTCTGGGGGGGATTTTTCTTTATTACACCAGTTTATTCCTACTAATTTCACAAGTTTTACTCTAGCATCTAGATTGATGACATTCCTTGTATATTTCGATGAGATAGACCTGCTATATTGCTGAGAACTATTTTATCAATATTAAACTGAATGTGAAGAAGAAAATAATTGTTTACTTACTTCAAAGAATCCACTTAATGTAGCTACACTGAAAAATGGAACTTTACATGGTCCACTCATTGTACAGATCAAGGAAAAGATATTCTCAAGGCTGTTAGATATAGTATGAATTGTATCCTTTGGTATTCCTGATGCCAAATCAATTATCATAGCAGTGGCAGGATGCTGCCGAAAAAAAAAAAAGGCTGATAGAATGAGTACCAGGGTTTAACAAAAAGTTCTGAAGTTGATTCATTTGACTGTAATTCTTCAAGAAAGTGTCCCAACACAGTCTAATGACTATAAGAAATAAAAGATAAAATATACTTATCAATACATTAAGTCTGTGCTGGAGTTGACAATCAGTCTTTTCCTTTGTATTTTATTCATAGAACAAAGCTAATGTCCATGACTTTTGCTGGATACCTTTCAGTAGGTTAGAGGTAAAACATACATGTATATGTATGTGAATGTGTGTGTGTGTGTATATATTTATATATATATATATATATACATATATATATGTGTGTGTACATATATGTACTTATATATCTGTGTGTGTGGTGAGTAGCTTGCTTACCAACCACATGGTTAAGATTCATTCCCACGGCGTGGCACCTTGGGCAAGTGTCTTCAACTATTGCCTCGGGCCAACCAAAGTCTTGTGAGTTGATTTGGTAGACAGAAACTGAAAGAAACCTGTTGTGTATATGTGTATATATATATATATATATATATATATATATATATGTATATATATATATGTATGTTTGTGTGTCCCTGTTTGTTCCCCACCCCAACATTGCTTGACAACCGATGCTGATGTGTTAACATACCTGTAACTTAGCAGTTCGGCAAAAGAGACTGATGGAATAAGTATTAGGCTTCCAAAGAATAAGTCCTGGAGTCGATCTAAAGGCAGTGCTCCAGCATGGCTGCAGTCAAATGACTGAAGCAAGTAAAAGAGTAAAAGTGTATGTATGCATATATATGTGTGTGTGTGTTTATATATATATATATATGATAGATTTCCCAGTGTTATAGCCACCATTTGTTATGTACTTAGAAGTGGAGTTCTATGAAAGGATACTCTTTTTGTGGGCTGTATAATTGATGGAAACCTTAAGTATGTAGCTATTAAATGATTTTCTCTTTAAATGTTAGGTCCATTTTCTACCCACACATAAGTTAAATATAGAAAGTTATTTAATAAATACAAACTTAAGGTTAATTCAGATGCATGGCTAACATGAGGAGTATTTTTTTAATAAGTCCACAAATAGCACTAGTGCCTGTTGCTCATGTAGAGATAACACTGCATATCTGCTCAATGGTTTCTGTAACACAGAAGTCATTGTATATGATGTAGAAGTCAGGTCCAGAGAGTAAAGCAATGCATCCAGCATTTGGCATGTTTCAGACACTATACGTACATTGGCATGTACATATAGTGTTTGAAAAAGAAAGCCATCAAATACGAAACTAGATGGAGGGTACTGGAAAAATTTAAGCCTTAATCTGACAGCAGTACAAGATGCAAACTGTATTTGTAGAGAAAAGACAGATACCCAAGAGCTCCTTCTGTTCCAGGGTGTACCTAAATGCTAAACATTTAACAAGTTGTTTAATATACACTGTCAGTAAATGCTGCAAGCAGCTATAGAGGTGTTGATACCAATGCTTCTTCCTCTCCATGTTCTGCTCCATATCTTTGCTTTTAGTAGCCGGAACTATTACCTTTTTCTTTTTCTCCTGTTCATTTTCTATCTTGCGAGTTAATCAGCAGCCTAACTAGTACTGGTGACGCAAGAAAAAGAAAGCACCCTGTACTCAGTGTAAAAACTTGGCCAAAGCTAATACTGAAACACAGATCAGCAGATCCTGTTAAATCATCCAACCCAAACTATCACGGAAAACAGGCATTTATTGATATATCTACATGTCTACATATAGATATCTACATATATATATATATGTGTGTGTGTGTAGGTATATATATATATATTTCTACACGTATACTCACACACACATATATTATTTATTTAAAGGACACAATACATGCCTTTAAATGCTACACTAATAGTTTCGTATGTTGTGAACTATCTCTAACATATTCATCAGGCACAAATCACATATCATAATGAACTAAGAAAATTGAAGAAGAGAAGAAATGTGAAAACTGAGAAGGCAGCATATAGAAAATGTGAATGGTTAAAAAAAGGGAAAGCAAAAAAGAAAAGGTAAAAAAAACTAAATTGTATAAGTTGAAAGAATTATCCTCATCAGACCCTAGATAAGGCTGGAAAGATATCAAGAAGTGAATCAGGAATAGATAGAATTTTTCAATTCTTCAAAATATATCTATACATATGCTTGCAACAGCTGAAAATTTCAGATCTAGAGTTCAGTAGAGAGTTTAGGATCTTAGATCTGAACAGGATCTGCGTTCTTTCAGTTAAATGAAGCCTACATTTATTGGATCCATTAACATAAGGTATGGATTTCTCAATTATTTTCCATTTAATCACATGTGGTGTTTCCTTATCTTTGAAACTCCACATGTAGCTAGTCAACTTAGTAGCTTTGCTTTTTGTCCTTATGTTGGAAGGAGGTTATGTGATTGGCATAGTCATTTTAAATTCTCCTTTACATAATCCAATATAGGTCTTCTTATCTACTGTATTATCATTTAGGATTGCAGCAATATCTGTCTCGTATATGATGATGATGATGATCATCATCATCATAATCATTTAACATCCACTTTCCATGCTAGCATGGGTTGGAAGATTTGACTGAAGACTGGCAAACCAGATGGCTGCATCAGGCTCCAATTTGATCTGGCAGTGTTTCTACAGCTGGATGCCCTTCCTAATGCCAACCACTCCGAGAGTGTAGTGAGTGCTTTTATGTGCCACCGGCATGAGGGCCAGTCAGGCGGTACTGGCCATGCTCAAATGATGTTTTTTACGTGCCACCTGCACAGGAGCCAGTCCAACAGCACTGGCAACAACCTTGCTCGAATGTTTTGTCATGTGTCACCGGCACAAGTACTAGTAAGGCGACACTGGTAATGATCACACTCGAATTGTGCTTTTTACATGCCACTGGCATGGAAGCCAGTTAGCTGCTCTGGCAACGATCATGCTCAGATGGTGCTCTTAGTGCTCCACTAGCACAGATGCCAGTCAGCAAATTTGATTTCGATTTCAATTGCCTCAACAGCTCTTCGCAAGCAGAGTTTAGTGTCCAGTGAAGGAAAGGTACGCATAAGTGGACTGGTTACACCCCTGGCATAGGCCACGTGATTATGGTCTCACTTGGCTTGCTGGCTCTTCTCATGCACAGCATTTTTCCAAAGGTCTCAGTTACTAGTCATTTCCTTGGTGAAGCCTAATGTTCGAAAGTTATGCTTCACCACTGTAGGTCATGTGGACAGGATCCTGAGTTGCAACAGTTACAACAGAATTTATGCTTTTGGTATTGACCATTTATAATGATACTTTTCATACTGGGGCAGTAACTATATAATTATTTCACAGAATGCCTATTAAATATTTTCCTCTATCTGTGAATTGTTAGAAAATGTTTGTCTAGGAATGACAGGAATCTTTACTTATGTTAGTTTTTATATTAAGAGAAAAGGGAGGGAGCAAACCAAATATTTTTCGTTGGCCTGTTTTTATATCCCTTATTATTATTCTTATTAATGCTAGAAGAGTATCATTACATATTAATACGAAAAGCCTACATTTTTAGGCTTTCAACATTTGGAAAGTTCAAAACAATGAAATGAGCTTACACAAAAGTTAATCTACATTGAAACCAACGAAGTCCTTTTTCTATATGTGTGTATGTGCTTATATAAATACATAAATACACAGATGGACAAATGAACAGTTCATACCATTTGCTGACTAGGGAAATGCTGCCAGCCTTGGACATCTCTGGCAGGCTTGTTGTAGACATAACTTGCACCTGTCTAAGGAGGATAACTCTGCCTAGCCCAAGGCTCTACCTGAAGGGTTTTGTTCCGGATTTTTTTGTTTACAAAATTAGCTGACCATATTTTCCTCTTTCCAATCATATGGAGTCTATGTGACTCTGGCCGTTTGAGTCTGATGTGTCACATATATAGTCAAGTGTGTGTGTGCTTTATACATATGCATATATAGCACCCAATACAGTCTTGGATCAGTTGGCATTAGGAAGGGCATCCACCTGTAGATACCTTGCCAGATCAGATTGGAGTCTGGTGCAGCCTCCTGGCTTGCCAGTCCTCAGTCAAACTGTCCAACCCATGCCAGCATGGAAAGTGGACATTAAACAATGATGATGATGATGATGATGATGATGATTTATTCTTTTATTTTAATACTTTCAATTGTAGGAATTTGGTCATGATGATGCATTGCCTTAATTCATTTTCTTTAAGTTTTGTTGTCACTTTATAGCTGGAAGCTGGTCTATGATTGAGTTTCTTACAGCTGAACTCTCTAAGTATATCCTTGAATGCTTGGCTGGTCTGGTATTATTGCTGGGAGTTTATCCAATGTTTTTTTTTTTTTTAATATTTCAGTTGAGGTCCTTTTTATATTTTTGTTTACTTTAGGTGGTAGGCAGCTGAAAAGTTGCGGGCTTCTGAATATCAGACTAATAAAATAGAGTGCCTTTGCTCATGAGTTCAAAGGGGGCATATTCAGAAACTTACAGTATCCACCAGTTCATGATATATGGTAAATGTAGTGCATGTGATATACATATACATAAATATATATGCATGTGTGTGTTTTATATATATATGTATATATATAAATATATATATATATGTATTTATATAAGAAATAATTTTATATTTGGGTATACACCTTATATATGTATGTATGTATGTATGTATGTATGTATGTATGTATGTATAGAGACGTTTGCGCAGGTATGGTCATGTGGCGAGAATGGATGAAGATAGTTGTGTGAAAAAGTGCCACACCCTAGCGGTTGAGGGAACCTGCGGAAGAGGCAGACCCAGGAAAACCTGGGACGAGGTGGTGAAGCACGACCTTCGAACTTTAGGTCTCACTGAGGAAATGACTAGAGACCGAGACCTCTGGAAGTGTGCTGTGCACGAGAAGACCCGGCAGGACAAGTGAGTCCATAACCCGTGGCCTTCTACATGGGATGGAGCCAGCCTACGTATGCATACCTTCCCTTCTTGGGACACAAAACTCTACTTGTGAAGACCTGTTGAGGCAAGTGAGGATCAGAATCGAAATCGATCAATGGAAATTGCAGATGTGTTACCAGTGCCGGTGGCATGTCGAAACTCTACTTGTGAAGACCTGTTGAGGCAAGTGAGGATCAGAATCAAAATCGATCAATGGAAATTGCAGATGTGTTACCAGTGCCGGTGGCATGTAAGAGAACCTTCCGTTTCGCGACCGTTGCCAGCGCCGCCCCGACAGGCCTCGTGCCGGTGGCACGTAAAAAGCACCATCCGTTCGTGTCCGTTGCCAGCCTCGCCTGGCCCTCGTGCCGGTGGCACATAAAAAGCACCATCCGTTCGTGGCCGTTTTCCAGCTCTGTCTGGCACCTGTGCGGGTGGCACGTAAAAAGCACCCACTACACTCACGGAGTGGTTGGCGTTAGGAAGGGCATCCAGCCGTAGAAACACTGCCAGATTTGACTGGGCCTGATGAAGCCTTCTGGCTTCACAGACCCCGCTAGAACCGTCCAACCCATGCTAGCATGGAAAACGGACGCTAAACGATGATGATGATGATGATGATTATCTTATATCATTATAAGATTGTAAATAAAACGTGAAAATCAGACAAGGTTGAAATTCCTTTTATTAATATATTCTTCTATACACAATCACACACACCCGTATATATATATATAATATATATATATATATATATATATATATAATATATATATATATATATACGCACAGACAGATAAAAGTACGTGCACTTATAAAATGGAGTATAAGAAAGCATGTAGTCACAATATGCAAATTGAATTAAAAAGCTTCCAAGTATTTTCCCATTTTCAAAAATAACGAAATAAGATAAAGGAATATGAGTAAACAGAGAAACCTACGAATCAACAAACAGTAAGCTCGAAGTCGTGGCAACGCCCTCCTTTGTAGCGGTACCTATGATATTGGTAGTAAATATTCTATATTCAATTGAATTCCTTGCAAGATAAACCCTTTTCCAGCAGATACTTCATAACACCACGATGCCAAATTTTGTTCATTTTCAAGAGAAGTCATTACTAGTTACTTTTGAGGACTTCTTTGGATAGTCAGATATCAGCTTACCTGAGATGAAACAATGCAGTTATTAATAAGAAGGGCTGAAACTAATGTGTGCGATATTTCACAGCTCAAGTATCACTCCTTTATAGTCAGCCTATGAACATTTTTTAGCCCACTCTCGTACATGCTGAAAATTTTGTGAATCAGACTGTTAAAGAGATCCATATGTAAAACGAATTCCCCTAAAAAACGAAACGTAAAAGTATGTTTGGTTCTCGAAAGAGTGATTCTTACATTTTGGAATTTTTATGGCGGGATTAATTGAAGAGGAAGCCAGGAAATTGCATTCTGTTGATTATTGTACATCATTACATCTTTTAGAAAAGTGGTTGTTATGGCTCATGTTTTATAGAATTCGATTCATCAAACACATCTTATGATTACTACTTAATTTCTGCATTAGTATTGTTTATTTTCGTTCATACGATCATGTAAAACATATAATTGATAATAAATTTGGAATATACTCCGCAAATACGATACACACACACACACACACACACACACACACACACACACACACACACACACACACACACACACACACACACACATATATATATATATATAACCATTGTACATATTTTTCCATAATGGGTTTATTATAAGTTTATGTAATGAATATCCAAATTTCATCGGCAATTGAGATCTAATAAATGTTTAAAATGATGATAAATATGTATACTAAATGTGACACAATCGTATTTCCCATTTCCTATAAAATTCTGACCTGACACTCTGATTAAATTGCAAGAAATCATATTCTCTCAAGACGTCGTGTTACATAAAATCGCATTAAAATAATTTTGTCCTATTTCGCACAATCAGATCTCCGGCATTAAAGCAGAAAAATATAAAATATTTTGAAGAAATAAATATGTAAATAAAAATATAAAATATGTCAAAAATAAAAAGTTATTTGGAATGATTTGCTTTTCGTTTATTATTATTATTATTATTATTATTATTATATTATTATTATTATTATTATTATTATTATTATAATAATAATAATAATAATAATAATAATAATAATAATAATAATAATAATAATGATAATAATAATAATAAATTTCAGACAAAAATCATGCCTCCTCATTGATATGACTGTCCCAATCGATATAAGCGTATCTGTGAAGGTCTACCAAAAACTGAGCAAATATAAAGATCTTGAAATAGAAATTAGCAAAATGTGGAACCTGAAGACTAAAACAATACCTGTTGTCATAGGTGCCCTATGGAGGGATACCAGGAAACCCCAAAATGGCAGAAATTCAAAAGATAGTACTCATGGGAACTGCTCATATCCTACGCAAAATACTTGCTATATAATCTCAAGTTTCAAAACAAGCATAATTTTCTTCTGGTTTCTTAAACTTTCACTAGTACAACACTAAATACAAAACCAAATATATGGCACCCTAGGCATTACACCAATATGAATTTCCAACTTGTTGTCTCTTGAGGTCTCTGGGTGAGACTTGGAGCAAAAGTCAAACATAGAATAATAATAATAATAAAATAATAATAATAATAATAATAATAACCGTTATTTGTTGCAAAAACATTTTGTGCAAAAAAGGAACTGAAAAGGCGAAGATCACACAAATGTCAATATTGAATATACAGAAAACAACCATTTATATTTGCTTTAAAATGTTGGCATAAGGCCAGCTGGTCTCAGGGAAGGGCTAAGTAGATTATATCGACCCCAGTGATCAACTGGTACTTATTTTATTGACCCTGAAAGGATGAAAGGCAAAGTCGACCGCGGCGGAATTTGAACTCATACTGTAAAGACAGAAAAACTGTCGTTGTGCATTTTGCCCGAAGCGGTAACAATTCTGCCAGCTCGCCACCTTCAAATAGCCATTTATTATTGATAAACAGCTCACTTCAGTTAAAGACAACGATGGATTACTTATAAATATCTTCCAGAAGACCGGAATGCCATGGTATACGAATAGTATTCAGACATTTTCGCACCACATTTGCTAACCTTGAACATTATTTCCATGCATGTTTTCTCCAAGTTGTGCTTAATTCTTTTTGATGTAAGACATTTAACTTTTGATGCATTTTTCTCAAATCATGAATAATAATGGTTAATTAATAAATAAAATTAAAACTTCTAAAACAGTCGAGTTTTTAATCTTACATGCTTAGAAGAAAACGCGGAAAATTTAATTAAGGCATGTAATGTTCACAATACATATAAGAAGAAATAAAGACAACGTTATCGAACGTTTTTATACATAATTAATAAAGAATACTGCGTAATGATAGAAATTATATATATACTACTATTGCTTTTCAGTAATTATTTCGAGTAAATGAACTTCGTTATCACCTTTGTGGCAGCCATTACTGATTCAAGCAGTCTGTCAGTACAATGGTGGTGGAAGAGGGGGACTTATGTAACTGTAGTGGAGCCCAGATGCTTAAAATTTGTCAGAGAAGATACAGGTGTTGTGCAATATTAAAGCTATGT
>NC_042998.1:142313441-142320941 GCF_006345805.1 Octopus sinensis | reverse complement strand
CGAATACAAATAAAAGATGTCTTTCAACTAAGGACGAATTATATTAAGCTGGCGTGTGTGGAAGTAAAGCCTTACAGCAGGGATACGAGATTTCACAGGCACAGGGAAGAATAGAGATGTTGAACGGACAGCGGTCAATATATATATATATATATTATATATATATATATATATATATATATATATATATATAATATATATATATATATATATATATACATATACATGTGTGAGTGTGTGTGAATATGTGTGTATGTATGGGTACGTGCATACACATATATGTTTGTATGTGTCTATGTGCATGTACGTATACATGTTTGCGTTAGTGTGTACGTACGTAGACGTTGTGAACGCAGGAGGTCTATGTATTGTGAGAATATGGTTGCGTGTATTTTTTATCTTTTTTCTTTTTCTACCTATCAGAGTAACCCCCCTTTTATTCAACGGTTTTTCATAGCGTCTGTTGCCATTAATAGTGGAGACCTGAGCCTTGAAGATCGTGAGCACAGTGGACGCCCATCTGTCATCAATGACGGTCAATTAAAGTCCGTCATTGAGAAAGATCCACGTAGCACCACTCGAGAACTGGCAAAAGAACTTCAAGTTAACCTGAAAACTGCGTGCAACCATTTGTATGTAATCGGAAAATTAAAAAAGCTCGACAAATGGGTACCACACGATTTATATCAGAAAATGCGCAGGCCGATCCATTTCTCGATCGTATTGTAACTTGCGATGAAAAGTGGATTCTATACAATAATAAAAAAACGTTCTTCGCATTGGTTGGATCAAAGTGAAGCACCGAAAACCCTTCCTAAACCTGAGCTCTTCAAATAGAAAGTGACTTTGGTGGAGTACTGCTGGACTCATCCACTATAACTTCTTAGAACCCGGAAAAAACATTATTGCAGAAACATATTGCCATAAACTTGCTAAAATGAACGAAAAACTACAATTTCACTGTCCCAGATTGGTCAACAGAAGAGGGACAATCATTATTCATGACAATGCTCGATCACACGTTTCACTAATGACGCTCCAGAAGTTGAAGGAACTTATTCCCCAGGTCTTTCTTCTACCACTTTTTCAAGCACCTTGATGGTTTTCTGCGAGAGAAGCTATTCAAAAATTAAACCGATGCTGAAAGTGCGTTCAAAGAGTTCATCAGCTTCAGAACTCCAGAGTTTTATGTTACCGAATAAAAAAAACTTGTAACTCGTTGGCAAAATTGTGTTGATTGTAATGGTACTTACTTTGATGAATAAAATTTCTGCATTGTTGAAATATATTGCGATGAGTTTCATGCTTGAAAATGTTGTTTACTTTTTACTCAGCCTGATATATATATATATATACATACATACATCTACGTACACGTACATGCATATTTATCTCAACACGTACATATATGTGTGTGTGTATACATTTATACATATATACATACATTACATACATGTATATGTATATACATGCATGCATGTATCATACATACGCGCATATTTTACTCAACTCATTTTAGACAATTTGTAACTCCACACAACCCACACAGCTCATTCTCTACACACGCCACCTAGGCAATAAAACTTATAACATAACTATCTCAATACTAACAAATTTCTGCACTGGGAGTTTCGTTGTGCTTTCTTGAGCAAGATACTTCATTTCACGTTGTTCCAGTTTGATTAACCCCTTTCATTGCAACTGCCACTTCTGCAGGTTTGCTGGGTCCATGACAGGAGGGCCAAGAAGGTATCTATGTCTGCTTGAGAGAACGTAGGCGCCTAAAACAATGAAAAGATGATACATACTTTCACGTTCGCCATACTCGTTCGCAAGTGACTGTATATACGAAACGCCATCAACGCTCTACAAACTTACTCAAATATCTTTGCACATTCGCTACAGAAGCAACAATGAAACACTGAAAAAACACTAGAATTTGGTAAGCTTGAATATTTACATGCAAGTTTTTTTTCCTCCAAGATGTTCTTAATTCTTTTTGATGTAAGGATTCCAACTCTTGATGTGTTTTTCTCAAACTACGAATAATTATGTTTAATAAATAAAATATAAAAAATAAGACTTCAAAACAGTCGTGTTTTTTAATCTTACAAGTTGAGAAGGAAACATGGAAAATTTAATTAAGGCATGTAATGTTCACAATGCATACAAGAAGAAATATAAAAAAGGAAAACATTGTGAAACGTTAGTATATATAATTAATAAGAATGTTACGTAATGATAAAAATTATATGTCTCTGTTATTTTTTGTAATTATTTTGAGTAAATGAACCTCGTTATCACCTCTGTGGCAGCCATTACTGACTTGAGCAGTCTACCATCACAATGATGGTGCTGGAAGTGGCGTCGTGCAACTACAGAAGAGCCCAGTTGTTTAAAATTTGTCAGAGAAAATACAGGTGTCGTGTAATATTGAAGTGATACCCATTTTTATTTTCATTGAAAGAGACTGAAATATTTACAGGCTCACACGATGTATTAACGTAATTACATAATGCATTGTGTTGAATGTTACACTTCGTATAATTTGTTTATACATACATCCATCACGAGAGTGGGTGAGAGTCAGCAGGTGTAGGTATATGAAACTCATGCAGGCTCAATGTTTCATAATTGGAACACGCATGCTTTGGCTTTGCTTAGAGCTTCTATAGTATTCGTCACTGAGGAGACCGAATCAGATCGAAACACTGTGTCTGACGACTCACCAACGTTCTGAGCAAAGGCATTGTTTTTAACACACAAGTCTCTTTGAAAAGTTTCTCTGAGGTAAATATTACAAGTGCCGTTCCAAGTTTGTATTCACATTATGCACACACACACACACACACACACACACACACACACACACATATATATATATATATATATACTCTGATATTATGATCTAAGGCAGTTTCATGTGCGTATACTTTTTTACTCTCTTTTACTTGTTTCAGTCAGTTGACTGCGGCCATGCTGGAGCACCGCCTTTAGTCGAGCAACTCGACCCCGGGACTTATTCTTTGTAAGCCCAGTACTTATTCTATCGGTCTCTTTTGCCGAACCGCTAAGTAACGGGGACATAAACACACCAGCATCGGTTGTCAAGCAATGCTAGGGGGACAAACACAGACACACACATACACACACACACATATATATATATATATATATATATATATATATATATATATACATATATACGACGGGCTTCTTTCAGTTTCCGTCTACCAAATCCACTCACAAGGCTTTGGTCGGCCCGAGGCTATAGTAGAAGACACTTGCCCAAGGTGCCACGCAGTGGGACTGAACCCGGAACCATGTGAACCCGGAACCACTCCTGCGCCTAATTGAATATATTAACTAATTGAATATATTAAATGACAATATATTAGTCCCGATTTCTGCCGACCGGACCTGTATTATCTTAATTAAAAGAATTTGTTTTAACGTAATGTTAGAAAATCTAATACATTGTTTAGCAAACAATAGTCCGCAAAAGTAGTACTGGGGGTCCGTGAAATAAATTCAGAATTCCATATATATATATATATATATATATATATATATATAAGGATAAGCATATTAAAAGGGGTCCGTGACAAAACTCATTTAAATAAAAGGGTTGGGAATCACTGCTCTAAAGTAATGGACGTAATTAGGAACACCACCTGTCATATAATTAATTCTGAACTAAAACTGTCAATCAATATAAACAGGCGTCATCTAATACATAACCATCCACGTGACCGATTACCTAACCGACCACGCCACAAGCCATGTGATTAATTGGCACTCAAACCTTTAAGTATTTTAAATCAGAGGTTATCAGATTGAAAATATTAGTCAGTACTTCGAAATATTAGTGAACAGTTTTTACCCACTCTACCCTTTATAAATGAGAATAGAAACCAGAGTTTGTACCCAAATAATTCTTCTTTCTTCGTCATGGTTTTGGATAAGTCCAAAAACGTGGGAAAGCAATATATGTAATTTAGCAGAAAATAAAATGCATAGAGAACTAGTTTAGGTGCCACTCGCAAGTGAGTATGACTTACTTGTTCTACGTTTTTGTTAACCGAGGAGCGCATTGCCTAATGGTTTGTGTGTTCTGGTCTCAATCATATAGATGTGGGTTTGATTCCGGGAACAGAACGGTGCGTTATATCGTTGATCAAGTATCTAATTTTATGTTGCTCTACTGAACCCAGCTTAAAATAAGTGCCATTGGAGTGCTGGGGCATGCGCCCTTCCATACTTGATATTTCACTGGGTCAAGGTAGTGAGGGTCAAGAGGGTACCTCTTCCTGCTTACAACACACTAGGCGTCCAAAACAAACAAAGTAATATAAACATAATAATCCTTTCTATTGTAGGCACAAGTTCTAAAATTTTATGGGGAGGAGAAAGTCAATTACATCGACCCCAGTTCTTTTTATTTTATCGGCTTTGAACGGATGAAAGTCAAAGCCGACCTCCGCGTAATTTGAACTCAGAACGTAAAAACGAACGAAATGCCGCTAAGCGTTTTTCGGCCTGCTAACGATTCTGCCAGCTCACCGCTTTAATATATAAACATACAATAATAGATTATAATCATTAACATGCTCATCAATTCTAGATCGATTATTTATTAAGACAAGTCGCATATCACATTCGACTTTCCTACATCGTTTTTATATTTGCTAAAGCAGAAAACTTTTCTCACATAAATAAATTGAGTCAAGAAGAAGCAAAATATGCAGTACCTTCTTTTGAACATTTGGTGTTGGAAACTGAGTTGGAAGTTTAGAGACAGGAACATTTCTTGCTTTCTTATCAATAATTTCTCTTAACTTTCTCTTAACTTCAACAATATCACACATAAACGGATTCTCTACCTAATTACACCTTTTACCTGGAATCTCAGAGAAGTATTTATACTCGAAGATATCACAAACTATTTTCTAGACCTGCAACAAAGGTTATTTCTGGTAGCGTTTGCAATTTCTGTGGCTTCTGAAGAAGTTTGAAAAGAAGGAAATGACATGGAATTCCTTGAAGATTGTTCAGTTTACAACGTCCTCCATTTTAAGGAAACAAATTTGAATGTTCTCCGGGGGAGTGGGGATAACTTGAGAGCATTGAATTTAAACAAGCCAGTGAGATAAGATAAATGTAACAAATCTCGTTTATTTGTCAATAGAGTGGGTATGCTAATCTTTTAGTGTACAGTGTTATAGATCCATTTCAACCGATTTTACCCATCAGTTTCGTACATGAGTCAGATAATTCGGTGATTCTCTAAGACCACGAGTCTTAGGTAATCACCTAAATTGTCTTATTCGCGTATGAAACCAATAGGTAAGATTGGCTGAAATGGAGCTATTATAGTATCTGCTATAAAGTTTAATACACATACACACACATATACGCGCGCGTGGGTGTTTGTGTATGTATGTGTGTGTGTATGTGTATCTGTGTGTGTGTTGTGTGTATAGATGTATATAGGTATATAAACAGATTATCAGAGGATGACAGAAGATTATCGGTTACCAATAATCTTGCTTAATACGTTCGTATGAAGAACGTCCTTGACCTTCGGTACCAAATGGAAATGGCGTCACAGTTCTCCCGTCAAGTTGAACATGCTGCAAAAATAATAGGTTTACAAGAAAAAAATTGCGGCTTCATGTTCACTGTATTTCAGCATTATCGCAAACTTAATTTATCAATTGATGCACAAATTGTTTGGAACCACGTTTTAGATAAAATAATTTCTACAAAATATTATTAAATCATTGTAACGTGGACAAGTGGTTAAGGCGTTGTTCTTAGGATTGTAAGAGTATGGCTCTGATTTCTGATCCGGATATTGCGCTGCTGTGTTTTTGAGCAAAACAATTCATTTCACGTTGCTTCAGTCTCTTCAACTGGCGTCCTGTTCAGAAAGAAAGAAAGAAAGAGAGAGAAAGAGAGAGAGAGAGAGAGAGAGAGAGAGAGAGAGAGAGAGAGAGAGAGAGAGAGAGAGAGAGAGAGAGAGAGAGAGAGAGAGAGAGATCTTGGTTACTTACACGCCATAGAAACCTGGTAACCGGCTCGATGAGTTCGAGGACTTGAGACATTAAAGTTTAGGGGTTAATGACTACAATGTTGATTGTTGATGCAACAGCGGATTCTAGCCATGTGGAACAGAACGTTCATTATCCGTTAGTTGACCAAGGGTGGTACCAAATATTTATTTCTTTTTCCGTTGCTTTCGCGACTAACTTCAACCCATCCATAGGGTGGCGTCCATGGTCATGTAATCAGTTAATGAAAGACACTGTGACTCAAGCTCCCAATTCAAATTCATAATTCCCTTATTATGAATGTTAACTGGGAGCTGATTACGCAACTGTAGATGCCTCCCCTATGGATGCGTTGCCGTTACTCTCTTGACAGAGCTCGGTGATTTAACCGCTGATCTTCTGGGATTCCTCCGCTCTGCTTTAATGTAAGAAGCACGGTTGGATCTTTTGAGCTCTTCCGCTACCTCTCCATAATCTGCCATGCTGCAGTTCCATAGCCTTACCGTATTCCTAGCAGGGTGGCAATCCCTATATTTATCCCTTGTTGATTATTTTAACAAAACTGGAGCTGAATTGGCAAGACTGGTTACGGAGACATTCAATCATTTTGGGGTATCTATTAAAGATAATCATTGACATATTTATGATAACGCTATCAACATGTCTGATAAGTAGGGTGATATCATCGTATAGGTGACTCTACCAACACTTTATGTATTCATCGAACAGACTGAGAAGCAAGTGTTAGATCAAGATCTTGTTGAAGTGTGACTTGCACTAAAAAGCTTCTGTCTCTCAGCCTCACGTCCCCAAACAATAAATGAAATGAAGAGTGTAATGAATTATGTATCATACTTCTCTTACATTCTAGTGTCATCAATTTAGTTGATTCTCATACTGATCGATAACGATAATGAGATGATCCAGTCAAGAGATGCTACAACAAATTGAGAGGTTCAAACTAATGATCTTAAAGTTGTATTTGGCAAATAACCTCAGATTTTTAATAAATCGAAACCAGTTACAGAAGAAATGGAAACCGTTTTTTGTCTCCCATCAAAACTATAAATTAAAAAAAAAATTTCTGTTATTGAGGACGATAATAAACTAGAGGAGAACATCTGAGAAAGTCCTAATGATAGTTCTGATGAACCTCACTCTGAATTCAAACGGAATGTTTCCTTTGTTCTCATTGGTTCACTGTTTGCTGGAATATCAAAGCGGTTCGACGCTGCAAACACAATTTTACTGAGGTAACAGTAAGACATGTCAGAAGAACTCAACTTTATAAGTCCAAGATTATGGGAAAAATATTCAGACAATCTCTTAGAATACCTACAAGAGGAAATAAAGCATCTTAAGACGATTAATATATTACATTTTTGTAAAGATTGGGAGATAAATCAACTTACAAGTTATACATGTTAAATTATATTATTCTCAGTGT
>NC_042998.1:142255941-142308441 GCF_006345805.1 Octopus sinensis | reverse complement strand
ATATTGACAGGAAGTGCAAGCGTTGCCACTGATATATACATATATAATACTGTTGTATTGTTTATATTATTTATATAAAACTATTCACTGATCTCGGTTCTGTTTATGGCTTAGGCTATCAGTCGAGTGTATAGGTATTGATGTAGCGGATATTTTAAATTTTGTCTTAGGTGAATCTAGCTCACGAAGGCTAACTAGATTTGAAATAACAAACATATTCTGGAAAGTCCGAAACTCAAGTACTGGGTTGTACGACGCTATGTAAAGCTGCTATTTCTAGTAAACATTGGTGCCTTGTTGTTCCACTATTTCTTATTTATAATTCACCCTTTACGGTGCTTATCGCTGGAAAATAATACGATTGTATTGTAATAATATTTATAATTTTCCATATAAAACTATTCACTGATCTCGGCTCTGCTTATGGCTTGGGCTATCAGCCAAGTGTATAGGCATTGATGTAGCAGATATTTTAAATTTTGTCTTAGGTGAACCTAGCTAACGAACACTAACCAGATTTGCAATGGCAAACATATTCTGGGAAGTCCGAAACTCGAGTACTAGGTTGTCCATTTCTTTGGCGTTTCTCCTAGAGGTAAGACGAAATTTTTTTGTTCGTCGCCCCAACACATCTTAGCCTCTATACATTCAGTGAAGCTTTACATAGCGTCGTACGGTTATCGGCTTCTATTTCCAGCAAACACTGGTTCCTTGTTGGGCCACTATTTCCTATTTACACACACACACACACACACGCATACATATTAAATATATTTTTTTATCGTTGAGAAGCAGATTACGAAGGAAAATACCGTTATTTATCTTTATCGACATTATCCATAGCTTATAGCATATATGAACTTTGCGCTTTGTTAACAAAATCAGCTTTAGAAGTAGTAGTTTTTGTTATAATAAGTTTGTATAAAGCATTAAAAATCACGTGTGTTGAGTTATGGTGATTACCCACTTGAATCCTAGCGTTTGTTATAAAAAGTAAAAAGTATACATGAACTCCTCTCCAAACTTAAGAAAGATTTACGTGAATAAGACCAGAAAGCAAATTATTAGACAATGTGGCTTACTTGTAATATTTTGGTAGCTTTAGGGGTGAATTATTAAATGCAGAAGTGTTGGAACGTGTGAAGAATCCATATAATTTTATGATATCGAAACTGTGTCTCACCGTAAAATCTGAAAATGTAAGCCTTCGAGCACACTGTCAAAGTATCTGTATTAACGAAAGATTTAAGATTTTACGTAAGAAATTCAACCGAAGCGTATGTATGTATGCATATATGCATATATACTTACATACACACTCACATGTGTGTGTGTATGAACATATATATATAGCTCATCGGAGATATAATAGTCGAGACCCTGAAGCTTGCCAACTTGACCAAGCATGTATGATAAACCCCGTCGTCTATGAGGCAGAAGTCATTGCAATACTTCAAGATAATCTAACAAGAAAGAAAAATTACATTGGTTTATGCGAAAGCAATTTCAAAAGACGTTATGCAAAGCGGTTCGGCAAAAGAGACCGATAGAATAAGTACTAGGCTTACAAAGAATAAGTCCTGGGATCGACTTTCTCGACTAAAGGCGGTGCTCCAGCATGGCACAGTCAAATGGCTAAAACAAGTAAAAGAGTAAAAGAGTAAACCACCAATCTTCTTTCCGGCACATCGACGAAAGTAAAGCCACTAGGTTGGCTAGCCGCGTATGATGTTTGAAGGCCAACTGCACACCGCATAAAATCAAGTAGAGAATCGTAGAGAAATTCATGCCATATGTAAATGGGTTTCAGAAATGCAACTTGTGCGTAGCTGAAAGACCGCTCATTATTTTTAGATCAAAGAATCCAACCGCATTACTTAATTCCAAATCCGAAATTGCGAGCATATTTCTTTTGACTAACTGGAGAATACCACCAATCCCGGATTGAGCAGCTGTCTTGCAAACTTTGCATCCCTCGCAGTTGAATTATTCAACAACAACTTGTTCAGTTATAGCTTCTACGTTCAAAAGGAACGTGAATCTAATTTTCTTTCCTTTCCTTTTTCCGTTTTTATTCAATCTTTCACTTTTTGCATTAGCCTTCTCATTTTCTCGTAATTTCTCATGTACCAGCGACCTAATTTTCAACTAGAATTGACTATGTACTCAGAGCCTACAGATTGGTTGAAGAACCAGGGCGTGTTATATTAAACTACATAGAAATGTCTTCACTGCAAGAAACTAGTAGTAGTTGGTATATTTATACTGTGTACATACACCTTAACACTAACCCATACCTTAACCCTAATGTGCGCGCACACACATATACACATACGTATACATACATATGCATATGTATATACATACGCACACACATATTTACATATACATACCTATATACATATATACACATATTCATATATATATATATATATACATGAATATATATATATATATATATATATATATAATATATATATATATATATATATATATATATATATATATATATATCATAGTTTTACCTCAGAACTGTGGTCATGCTGGAGCACTGCCGTTTTACTACACTATTTTTACTGAGAGCCTCCTTTAATATGTGGCACTTGGTGAAGAATGCAGTTTGATGTAGCTACCCTCATTTGCACCTCTTGCCGCGAGGTAGGTTCATCTAGGACTCTCGCCAGGAAGAGGTCCAGCCTTGATTTGAAAATGCCTACATCCACTTTGTGTAGGTTCCTCAGGCTCTTTGGGAGAATATTAAAAAGCTTTGGGCCCCTGAAAACCAGGTTGTTGCAGGAACTGGTCCTGAAGCGCGATGGCATTGCTGGGATCTTTGGCACTGTGCATTGCCGACCTGATCTGGCATTGGTGTATTTTTCAATGCTAAAATTTGGCACAATTCCTTCCAAGATCTTCCAGATGTATATTACTGCATACCTCTCCCGCCATCGCTCCAGAGAGTAGAGTCTTAGCTGTTTCAGCCTTTCCTAGTAGCTGAGCTGTTGCAAAGAGACGATCTTCTTTGTGAAGCTTCGCTGGATTACTTCAAGGTCCGCTGTTAATTTTACACTGTTGGGTGACCATAGCTGGGAGCAGTAATCCAGGCTGCTGAGGACGAATGTCCGACAGAGGACCATCATGGTTTCCTTTTCTCTGATTCTGAATGTTCTCAGGATCCATCCAGCCAGTCCTCTGCACTTTATCGCCATCCTGGTAATGTGCACTTGGAAAGAGGTATCAACACTCATATCGATACCCAGGTCCCTCACTGATTTAGGCTCTGGGATTGTAATTCCCTGTAGACCAATGTACCATGTAAGTTTCATGTTCAGTTTTGGACGCTGGTAGTACAGGGCTTTGAATTTTTGAGCATTAAACTGCATATTATTATCCTCAGCCCATCTGTAAATTGAGTCCAACTGCTGCAGCAGATGTGCAATATCGCTGGGGTTCTGTATTTTCTGCGAGACTTTCGTATCGTCTGCGTAACTAGGAAGAGCGGCTATCCGGGCAGTTGAGGGCATATCTGAGAGGGCTACTATGAAAAGCAGTGGTCCCCAGACAGTGACCTGTGGAACACCGCTCACTAGTTGTGCTTTCATTGAGGTTGCTCTATTGGCCACTACTGCCTGACTTCTATCTTTCAGAAAGTCATGTAATCACTTCCCAAGTTTTCCAGCTATGCCGAGATGACGCAGTTTGTGGCATATCATACCATGATCCACTTTATCAAAAGCTTTTGCAAAATCAAGGTATATTACGTCCACATTTGAGCTGGTGAGTAAATGCCTCAACACCCAGTCATAATGTTGTAAGAGCTGGGTCAGGCAGCTCCTACATGGTCGAAAGCCATGCTGGTATCACTCAGCAAGTTATTTTCTTCAATGAATGCGATTAGTTTCCCTCTGACCTTGAGTTCCATGACTTTGCTGATGTGTGAAGTCAGAGAGATAGGCCTATAGTCAATTGCTTCATAAAGTCTGCTGAATACCAAGACTCAGACACCTGCATGTTGTCAGTTAAAGTTGTCGTAATTTTGTCGATTTTTTGTGTAATACTAGCCGATCTTTCTGTCCAACCCCTAAATTTTGGACATTAATAAATGGCAGCAGGAAACAATTTATCGACTTTGCAACAATGTGGCTCAAATCAATCGTAAAGAGAGTATGGCATTCGTTTTTCTGATGTAGAATAACGCATTTCAGCACAGTCGTCAATTGCTCAAGTTCGTTATCATTATAGTTGTTGTCGACGCTCTCGCGAGATCAGCAAAATGAGCAGAATAAAAACAAAATGTTCAAGGTAATGATTGATTGATTGATTCTAGTTTCAGCTTATGAGCTGTGGCCATGCTGGGATAACAAAAAAAAAAAGTAATTAATAAGCTTAAAAAAAAATGAACACACTATTTTCATAAAGATACGCTTAATGGACATGAATATACTTTTGTTTATAAAATCAGTACGGCGTAGTAGTGGCTGTGTGGCAAGTAACTTGCTTACGAAACACATGGTTCTGGGTTCAGTCCCACTGCGTGGCATCTTGGGCCAGTGTCTTCTACTATAGCCTCGGGTCGACAAAACCTTGTGCGTGAATTTGGTAGACGGAAACTGAAAGAAGCCCGTCGTATATATATATATATGTGTATGTGTGTGTATGTTTATGTGTCTGTGTTTGTCCCCCCTCCCCCCAACATCGCTTGACAACTGATGCTGGTGTGTTTACGTCCCCGTAACTTAGCGGTTCGGCAAAAGCGACCGATAGAATAAGCTTGGCCACAGTCACATGACTGAAACAAGTAAAAGAGTAAAAGAGTAACCGTTTCTATTACTGAGGTTCTATCTGGTTGGGTAGCGAGTCAGCACTGCAGGACGGGTTTCAGTCACTTACATTAGGGCCTGAACTGTGAAGTAAATATGTTATTAGTAAAAGCGTTTCAAATTTTGACATGAGGTCAACAAATTTAGGGGGAAATAGTTAGTCGATAATATCGACCCCAGTCCTGAACTGGTACTTTAATTTTATCGAACCCGAAAAGATGTAAGGCAAAGCCGACATCGGTAGAATTTGAACTCAGGACCTAAAGAGTCGTGAGAGATGCTGCCAAGAATTTTTCCCACGCGCTAGTGATTCTGCCAGCTCGTTGCCTAAATTTTACAGTAAAACAAAAAACAAAAACATCACTATTATATCTAAACAAATGTTTATGAAATAATTTGTGTACCGCCTGATGGTGTATTTATTAGAGTATATTACAGTGCATAAAAATAACAGAGTACTTAGCACATTGCAAATTATGCCATTCACTTTTGCGAGACTATGAAGTAGTGAAGACAAAACTTACATCAAAACACCATTTTGGTAACAAAGAAACAGACAATCAATTACTTTATGCTTCATTAGGTCGGTTGGGATCATTACTGTTTGACCTACAGATTTAGAAGATAATTTTTTGTAACTAAACACTTTCAAACTTCGGACACTGGTAGTATGTGTCATATAAAACATGTTTTACCGTTAGCATTTTTGAGAAAAACTTATATTTACGAAGATATTTCACCTTAAAGTTCTCCTATTTCGGTGATTTCAACCAATCAATGACGTGTATTCAGCTGAATAAAATTACTGCTGTTGTTTGTCAACAAGAACTTCCGGCGGTGTTGATTTCGTTTGTCACTGTTATTTATGACATCGTTCGTGCGTTTGTACTGGTTATAAGGTTTTAGGGTTAGGGTTAGGATTAAGGTTTTAGGTTTAGGGTTATGGTTTTAGGGTTAGGGTCTCTACTACTACTACTACTACTACTACTACTACTACTACTACTACTGCTGCTGCTGCTGCTGCTGTTGCTACTACTACTACTACTACTACTACTACTACTACTACTGCTGCTGCTGCTGCTGCTGCTGCTGTTGCTACAACTACTACTACTACTACTACTACTACTACTACTACTACTACTGCTGCTGCTGCTACTGCTGCTGCTGCTGTTGCTGCTGCTACTACTACTACTACTACTACTACTACTACTACTACTACTACTACTACTACTACGTACGCAAAAATCTGAACCCTTTTCTTCCGGGCCCTGTGTTTTGTGAAACTTCCAAAATAATTATTTAAACTGTATAATACAGGGAATAAACGATTAGATAATATTTTTTTTACTTAAGGCTGATGGACCGTATCAAAACATTGACCTGGTGACACCATTTCTCTATATGACTTTCATTAATTGCAAACTTAATACAGGTGTTGCATGAAAATGTAAAAAAGCATCCCATTATGCAAAGTGTAAAGTCTCATTATTGTTGTTTTTGCCCACTTAGGTTTTGGTGTACTCCTGTTAGTTGGTGACCCGTGACTCTTGAATAAATTTCTAGATATACCAAATACATGTATATGATTGGTATATATGTAGACAACTCAGTTGCAATGTATAAACATACATAAAAAATTACATTCAATTCTGTGCAGAGCGTTAATTCGATCTAGGGACCGTTAGATTTCTACTGTGCCTTCCTGTACAACAACAGATTCAACAAATATTATGAATTATTTCTTTCATTGACTGTTCTAGGTTACAGTAGCATGCCGGAAAAAATGCTTAGCGGCATTTCATCCGGCTCTTTACATTCTGCGTTCAAATACCACCAGGTCATCTTTACTTTCATTCCGGATTGATAAAATAGTGAAGTTGAGTACTGGTAATTGACTTCCATCTCGCCCACTATTTCAGGCCCTGTGCCTATATTAGAAAGAATTACATTTCTCTTTGCACTGGACTGTTTCAAATATATAAAATACAGCAACTACATAATACATGCTTCAGCACTGGGATGTTAATTTACTTACTGATAGATAACATTTCACAATATTAATGCACCAAAAACCACATTTGACAAGCCACATACAATGCAAATTTTCTGGGTGTCTCTTTCAGATCAGCTACAAGCAAATCAATTCTATAAATGTTTCCCCAGCGCAGCATAGCAAGCAAGCTTGTTAGTCTCTTTACTATAGCAAAAATCATGAAATTTGCGAGGAAATGTTAACATCATATCTACGTATATTTGATGTATATCGTCCATTAACACGTGGTGAGGAGTCCTAGCGACACTCAGGCAGTCCGTGTTTGACCTCCAGCATGGGAACGCTATATTTTGAAGGCGGTGCTCCAGCATAACTGAAATCCAATGATAGACGAGTAAAAAGCAAAAAGGTAGAGGCAATAAGTTTTCATCAACTCAATGTTTAAATCAATCATATGCACCGCTGTATTTTGTCCCAGAAACGTAGAAAACAGCGCCACCACAGAAGTAATTAGCATAGACTACTGAAGGAAAAGTCAATATTACATTAATATATCGCTGTTGTACTATAGGCTAATAGGCAGTTTCATCAGCTACGTGATGCATTTGAGAACTTTGAAATTTTGTATTTGGGTGTATATCTGACCAGGTTTTTACAAATTATCATAATTTATAATAATTTATGCTATTCCCACACCTGTTGCACGAAAACCTGAAATTGAACACAGAAATGACACATGTTCTATGACCTAAAAATGAAAGAAAGAAAACTTATGTGTAACAGCTCGCTGTAGATCAAGATCTCTGCCCTACTAGTTGACATGTCAGCAGTTTGAATCTTGTTCCAGCCCCCAACCCAGCTCTGTGTTTTATCGTTAACCATTTGCCCGTCTAAAACATTTTCATAAGTTTGTTTTCAGACTTTTTGTCAGCCCTTGTTTCATACGTTCTGAGTAATAGAAAGCTTTCTTTCTTAAGTCACAAGTTACTGTACTGGTTAAAAAAAATTAGGAATGTGTATCGCGTCTGTTGTATGAACATCAAAGCAATATGTTCTGTGTATCATATTTGATATACAGGACAGACAAGGAGTTAAAGAAGTCTCTCAATTAATGTGGTAAGAAAAAAGACCACAAATACGAGGAGGTATAAAAAAGTTCCCAGACTACTTCTGTAGCGCGGCGCCAACGGATGACAGCACACTGTTGCGTGCGCAGTGAGAACTAGCAGCGAACATAAGTCAGTGTGCCAAGTGACATTGTTGTGTTTACTTCGCAAGTTGTAAAAAATGTGTTTTTGAGATCACGTGTATGCTGTAGTCTGCGATTTTGTCAAAAACAGGAAGTTGGAACAAAGAGCCAGCGTGAAATTTTGTGTTAAACTTGGAAAGTCTGCAACAGAGAAAGTGAGCATCCTTCAACAAGCTTACAGCGACGAGACAATGAGTTGTACGCAATGTTTCGGGTGGCACGGGCGCTTCAAAAGCAGGAGAACGTCTTTTGGAGACGGCGAGCGATCTGGAAGACTTGTCACAAGCGTCACCCCCGGAAATGTGCTATTGTGCACTGAGAATTCATCCCCAAGTGCCAGACAATCAATCGAGAGTTCTATTATTAGGAATTAGATTATTCACAACGACAATGCACCCTGTCATCGAGCCCTCTTCATTCGTGAGTTTCTCGCCAAAAAGAACGCGGTATCGGTTCCGCACCCGCCATATATGCCAGATTTACCACCTGCAGACTTCCATCTCTTTTCCAAGTTGAAAATGCAGCTCAAAGGTCGCATTTTTAACACCGTTGTTGAGATCAAGAGCAAATTGCAGAAGAGCTTCGATTCGCTTAAGGAAAACGACTTTCAGGTCGGATTCCAAAAGTGGCAGGAACGCTGGGACCGGTGTATTGCTGTGCAAGGTGACTATTTCGGAAGAGATGATGTTGAAACTTAGGTAGATGAATTATTTTTTATCAAACATAATAGTCCAGGAACTTTTTGATACCATCTCGTAAACACAACTGAATCTCTCAGGTATTGCGATTACTGTGTAACTGATTAGAACTTTCTCAATTTGAAATTCCCCACGGAAAA
Organism: Octopus sinensis; assembly: GCF_006345805.1. Taxonomy (NCBI): domain Eukaryota; kingdom Metazoa; phylum Mollusca; class Cephalopoda; order Octopoda; family Octopodidae; genus Octopus; species Octopus sinensis. Next base: position 142,299,541 of record NC_042998.1, on the reverse strand, counting down.
TGAATTTTTAATGCAACTTCATCTACAATGTGAGATGGAAGATGTTGTATAATGTCTCTGAGCAACTAAGTCTGAAGTAGGCTAAAGGAAATATTGCCTTACAGCTATCTTTAACAGTCTAGATAGACACAAAACTACCCTCAGGTATGGCTGTGTGATTAAGAAACTCGCATGACAACCATGTGTTTTCGGGTTCAGTCTCACTGCGTAGCACCTGGGGTAAAGTGCGTTTAACTACAGGTCTGATCCGATCAATACCTTGTAAGTGAATTTGGTAGACAGAAACTGAGCAGGCCGTCAGATATATATATATATATATATATATATATATATTATATATATATATATAGGGAGAATTCACGAAAAAGACAAAAGACGAAGACAGGTAGTGTAGAAAACAAACAGATGTATTAGTATAACGCTCGGGAATTGAAAAAGTCTTTTAGTTTCGAGCCTACGCTCTTCCATAGAAAGGAACACAGAGAGAAACAAGGAAAGAATAAAATGTGTGTAGTGGCTACCGATCTATCATGGCGACTGGCGGACACACACACACACACACACACACACACACATATCTATCTATATATATATGTGGGGGAGGGGACGCCTGTCCAATTTAGATTTCAAGGCCAGCATTTTTGAAGGGGCAAGTCGATTGCATTGACCTCAGTACTTCACTAGAAATGCAAAGTCAACATCAGTGGGATTTGAACTCAGAAAATAAAGAGCCAGAATAAATGCAACTAAGCATGTTGTTCGACGTGCTACCGATTCCGCCCTCTCGTTACCTTACATCTAGGGATTACATTAGAGAATAACGTTATGGAAACATATTAATATTTTCAATATCATATCACCAAAAGACCAGCTCTTAGTTTTTTTAGTAAATAACCATCAATATACATCGATTATTGATTTTGGTTTCCTATGCAATATGTTGTTAACGATACCGTAACAGGATGAATTTTTTTTACTGTTGTTAACTTTGAATAAAAAGATATATGTCACACAGACATATGTTATTATATTTGTACAAATTTTCCTTGTATATTTGTGTGCTTTGTGTGCTCAGTCGGAGGCTTACCGCTATTAAAGTGTCTATATGAAAGCACGGTGAATATTTGACCGGGTCTTATAAAACCAGTGACTGAGGAATTTAAACAATCCTGGGAGAGACCATTCTCTGATACCATCAGTTTGGTGTAATCCTTGATAGATTTTAGGACTTTTAAAATTCTGTTATTCTGCTGCTTTATTATCGGTTTTAGCCAAAGGTTGTGGCCATGGTGGAGCACCATCGTTTCCGCTAATGCTTGTTTATCTTAGATTAATTTCCATGTCATTTCTCTGGAATTGGTCTTGACGAAGTAGTGAGTTGGACATAGCTTCCCTTCTTTGCATTTCTGGCTGTGATGTGGGTTCATGAGGTATATCAGATCGATCCATACTTCGAAATCTTTTTGCAAGATACTGAATGCGTGTTTCAATAAATATTCAAAATATTCTGGGCGCGGTGTGGTTGTGTAGTAAGAAGCTTGCTTCCAAAGCACATGGTTCAGGGTTCAGTCCCACGGCGTGGCACCTTGGGCAAGTATCTTCTACTATAGCCTCGGGCCGATCAAAGCTTTGTGAGTGGATTTGGTAGATGGAAACTATACATATATATATGTGTGTGTGTGTGTGTGTGTGTGTGTTGTGTGTGTGTGTGAGTGTGTGTGCGTGCGTGTGTGTATTTATATGTTTGTGTGTGTGCGTGCGTGTGTGTATCTATGTGTGTGTGTGTGTGTCTGTGTTTGTCCCACCCACCATCGCTTGGCAACCGATGTTGGTGTGTTTACGTACCCGTAACTTAGCGGTTCGGCAAAAGAATATGTACCGGGTATACAAAGAATAAGTCTTGGGTGCGATTTCTTCGACTAAATGGCGGTGTTCCAGCATGGCCGCAGTCAAATGATAGAAACAAGTAAAAGAATAAAAGAAAAAAATGAGAGTGGAAATGTCTTTCTATTACGTGAGATAATTTTCTGAGAATGACATTTTTCATATATTCGGTGAAATGTTTTTTCAATAAATCTTTTTAATTCATTAAACATGAAAAAAAAAAAGATAACCCCAAAAATGCGATGATAATCTCTTTTCGATTTATAGAATTAACCAATCAAAAAATGAATTTGCATGGAAATAAATTCGCAATTGGAAAGAATCCTTTTACAATATCAAGAGAAACTTCCAGCAGGCCTCGCTCCACCCACCAAAAATCAAAAACACACAAAGAAACAGAACGAAACGAAACCCCAAAATAAACCAGAATTGTAGTTTATCTATCTATCTATCTATCTATCTATCTATCTATCTATCTATCTATCTATCTATCTATCTATCTATCTATCTATTTATCTATCTATCTATCTATCTATCTATCTATTATTACTCCACGTCCCCTGTGGAACGAGCGGCTCATCCAGTCTGTAACGGTCTACTAGATTATAGCTCTCTAGTAGACCCTTAAGGCTAGGATTTCCCCTCCTATCAATCGAGCCAACACTATCCACCTGTGTATCGAGGATAGTGTTAAAGTCTTCTTTAACGTTTTTGACGTCACTAAAAAGTACTCCAGGTTTCGAAAACAAACCAGTCTGTCCACTCTCCTTAGGAGCATAGACAGCTACCAATCTGAATTACTGCTTACTAGCGTGGGTCAAATCCAGGACGACCAGTCTACCTTGTGGATCCAGAAAGACTGTACTTACCTGTACGTCTAATGTCTTCCTGAATAAGACCATTACGTCCCCTCCTCCTCGTCGGCTCGGAGAAATAAATTTCTCACAGCCATCTAGAAGAGGCGAGAACGCTTGTGGTCCACTTATCTTGGTCTCAGATGCAATGCATATATCTATATGTCGTGACCTGAGGTAGTTCAGGAGACAGGCTTGTTTCCATTTCGACCCCAGCCCGCGTACATTTATACACCCTAACTTAATCGCCATGGTGATAAATAGAAAAAAGGAGTAACTTACAGTTTGAGTTTAGGGAGGGGCAGCGCTGATGTAGCCGCTGGGCTTGTTAATAATTTTTTGTCTGCCATTTCGGAGCTGACGTCTCCGATATCATCCGGATACTTTCCTTATCTTTAGTTGTTTTGAAAACTCGAGCCTTGTGGCAATGTCTTATGATGGTAGACAACAGCTGGTTTTTTCCACGTAGGAAACAATTCTTTCTTGTGTTTTGGTGAGGGGTTTGGTAAACGTTTTCACTGAGGTGTTGGTTTGGGGAATTCTGCTTTGTGTGTCTGTTGTGTTTTTAATTTTTTTTGTTTGGGGAGGGGAGTCTGGGATTTGTGCTTTTTTCTTTTGTGCGTTACTGTGGTATACCCCATTTCATCGCTCTTACCTGTCTTTTCTTCCGCCATTGTTCTCTCTTTCGTTTCTGTTGCATTTCCGGCTTTTCGTTTCTTCCTTTTACCACCTTCGCAGCTTTTTGGGGAGGGGCCTCGTTGTCTTTATTTTTTGTGCACTTCGCGTGGACGTGGCCCTTTTCTCCACATTTGAAGCAAAGCAACGAAGCCTACGTCCCTCAACGGTTACGCTCATGGTTAGCCCCTCCCCTACAAATACCCTATCGGGCAACTTTTCTAGCGTTTTGTTCGACGCTTGAACGACCATCTCGAGCGTCTGGCCTCTCCAGTTGACGGCTTTTTTAAATGCTATATTAAATTCTATCATATACTTATTTTTTTAAATTGCCAAAAATGACAAAAATAACAAAGTAAATTCACTACCCAGCAACGGGTAAAGAAAAACAGTTCAGCTAAATTTTTTTTTCACAATGATTTCAAAACAGAATTTTCTGCCCCGTAGGGCGAAAATTACTGTATCACGAAGGACAACAGTTTAGTTCAAAGCAAAATACATTAAAAAAATCACAATAACAGACAAAAACACACGGAACGAACTCACATAACTTTGGTAACAACAAAATCTCGATTTACGACGCAAAAAATTGTTCGGTTAGAGGTAGTTTCTTTATTTGAGAACACAGGCACTTACAAAGAGAGGACGATACATGGATAGACAACACAACACAGTGCATAAAATATATAACGAATGAAATAATGAATTACAATGACAAAAGGATAAAATGAAAAATGCAATGTTTTACCTGCTTCCCACTCGCAGGAAGTGTCATTTAACTGTTCACTTATAACATTTAACATACAGTTCATTGTTCACTTTTTGCATCATTTTTCAAAAGTCATTATTTAAAATTTTAAACATTTTACTTAGTTTCATTTACATTATGTGTTCTATTAAGTCCTTAAATGCCGCCACTGGTGGCAACTCATCGTACCGATACTGTATCGGCGATATTTCGATTTTCTCTCCAAATAGCTCCTTCAACCTCTCTCCTCTCTCTGAAGCAAAACTGTCCTGTAGCCCTCGCTATACTCACTCTCCGATAACTTAACTCTAATTACGTTTCATCTTTGTAATTCTCTTCTCGATTTCCACACTTTTTTTATAGTTTATTATAGTTTATTATAGTCCGGTAAACTGATTTGGACTGTCACCTCGAGGCCGTATCCCCAACAGTTTACCTCTGTTGTTCTTGTAACCTTGAGAATTCTTGTTTCTTCTTTCGTATTGAAGAGGATGGCTGCCACCAGCATCAACAAGGCAAGTTACACGTATACTCAAACACAAGCATCAACAAGCATCAACAAAGCGATTTACACGTATAGTCAAACACAAACTTCACTCAACTCAGGATTCCAGGTCGCTCGTCGCCATTGTTCAGCTGCCAAATTCCCGTTCGAAATATATAGTTTTTAAATTGACAACTAGTCACTGATCTATAAATTAGAAAATTACTATTTTTAAATCTCCCAACGAGAGATATTCAGCAACAATACTTTGGAGTAAAAAATTGCAAGTTCTTTATGTTAATTTAATAATTTTACATTGTGCAGTAGTCTATGTCGTATGAATGCTTTTATTTTGCATTAAAACAATAAAATATTTCAACTAGATTATCTTCGATGTAACCGACTTTCAGGATTTACAGACATAATTTTCCCATTATCAGTCAAATCTAGAGTTCATTTATGTATGCATGTATGTATGTGCAGATTTGCATGTTTATGTATGCATGTACGTATGTACGCATGTATGTATGTGAAGATTTGTATGTTTTATGTATGTATTCTCATGCATATAGTTGCATATCTAGACATGCTCATATATATTTAAATGATAAACATCTGGAAAGTTTTACAGATTTTTACAGTTCCAATGATGGATTGGATCTGTAGTCTTCGAATTAGCTTTCTCCTTTCTGGTTTTGAGAAGCCTAATTTCTCAAGGTTGGTATTTAGGCAGTGTGTTACATATCCCAGGGCCCCAATAGTTACAAGTATAAACCTGAACTTGTAATCTGGATAGTGTAACTGCAGATTTTTCAATAGTTCAGCATAGGTGTTCTCTTTTTCATTGATCTTCATCTTTATGTTAGCTGGCAGCTAATTCCCACAACTGGGCAGAGTTTCACTTCTCTATCCCAAATCATTATATCAGGTCTGTTGTGCTTACATTTTATTGAGGTCTTCACTGGTACATTCCACCAGTATTCTTTTTATTATGAGTGGCAATGGCTTCTACCATATTATGGGTTCTTATTTCTTTGTCTTCGGGATTCTTCTTCCGAGTGATTTCATTATAGTGTCCTAGGTACAACGTCATATCTCATCGGTAGATAATACCGTTATGACATTTTCAGACAGCTGTTTATGATGTGGGTGATATCTTCAGTGTGAACTCCACAAAGTCTGCATAGGTTGTCACATTTTACGGCTTTTCCTGCATCTCTATCTCTTCTGTGCATCAGATACTTGGTTGATATTTCCTGTTCCTGGATTGCAAACACATGCCCTTCGAAGTGGGAGGTATTAATCCGGCTATTAGTCCATAATAGACTACTTTGATGATCGATGTTACTATCATCACGGAAATTTCTACTAACATATCCATGCATAGTCTTCTACTCATAAAGGCTCGTCTTTTTATCTGATGATACGTTGATGATATTATATGAGCTCATATAGGCTCATCTTTTTATCTGATGATGCGAATTCTTTTGGCATGTATTCTAGGTTATCAGACAAAAGTGTTGCTCAAGGGGTTGCCTTCCAAGTCTTATGATGTTATCAGCCTTATGTATGCAAACTTGGTCAAAGGATTCACTTCAACACTTGGTGGTTAAAAGATGTTGCCGAAGGGATATGATGCGACATTCAAATGCATTTTGGATCGATGTTAAGCCTCTGCCGCCTTGTTTTCGTTTTAGGTAGAGCCTGTCAATGTTACAGTTTATGTGGAAATTATGTGTGCTGGTTAGTATTTTTATCGGGTTTTCACATCAATAGCTTAGATCTCATCAAGCAACCAATGAAGCAGTCCAAATGTGGGTATGAGTGTTGGCACTGCAAACGCATTGTGGGCCACTGTTTTTACTGAATGCAGAGTGTTCTAAGGTCCAAATTTTCTTTATTCGGCTGTAATTTGTGTCACGTGTTTTGTTACAGGTGCCATTGTAAGATATGTTTTCATCCACTTCTATATACCTGTAACATTCCTCTTAAATCATTGATTGAGATGTTACTAGTTATCCTGACACAAACCCAACCCTACATCCTTTGAGAATGTTGTGACCAGATCAAGGCTCTTTTTTTTATCTAATGCATATTCTTTGCATAAAATTTTAAGCCATCCACAAAGAAACGGCGTGTAATTTTGGTATTTCTGCAACCTTGTGAACCAGTGAGATATCCTTCAGACTTCCTTAACCTGAATGACAAGGAGTTTACAGAAAGTATAAACAACTTCCCAGAAAGGCTGTCTCCTTGGAATATGCCTTTGCGATAATACAGTCACGCTTTGTGTTTAATTTCAAGATGGTGGCCCACGATGAAGTCAGGTCAGGTATGGCTTTGACTATCCTCACTGGAACTTTAGCAAGTTGAAGGGCTTCTAGCACCCATGAGTGGGAAACAGAGTCAAATTTTCTTGTAGTCTAGCCATACTGAAACTAGGTTCCTCCTGTTCTCTCGAACCTCTGACGTCACAGTTTTGTTGATTAACAATTGCTCGGCGCATCACCAGACTCCATTCTTCCCAGCTGCTTGTTCTGCTGTGATAATATTGGTTTAATGTATGTATGTATGTATGTATGTATGTATGTATGTATGTATGTATGTATGTATGTATGTATGTGTGTATGTATGTATACATTAAAGGCCTGTGATATACAGGAGACCGACTGGGAGAGCAATGCCTGTCATCGCTACAGATGGAGGAAGCAGGTTAAGGTGGGTGGTCGACACTTTTCAGAGTGCACTATTCTGCATGAAAAATTTAAGCGTGCTGCTCGAAAGTCCACTGGTAGTGTAGTGAAAGGGGAAAGCTTGGTCTGCAATGTTTGCAGTCGTGTATGCTTGTCAAGAGCAGGGTTAATTAGACACCTACGGAGCCGCAAATGCAAAATACAAGTCAGTCCTAGAGCGCACAGTGTTTCTGAAGGTCAGCAATGGACTTCCTTGGTCACGAGTGGACGGCCATCATGCATACATATACACATACATACATACATACATACATACATACATACATACATACATACATACATTGCACGCAGAACAGTTTCACTGTCCTGCCCGCATCTTGGACAAGTTGGCGTGGATGAAGAACCATGCCTGAAGAGTTTGTTCTGAACAGGTAAGGCTCCTCGGTAATATTTCCATGCCAGGGACTTCTGGAAATTGTCCATAGGCCCTGATCCGAATTTTCTTCGGTACAGGTCGGCGAGTTGACCGTCATCGAAGCCCATGGTTTCTCCTAGGGCGTCGTCACACTTGAAATCTACTAACCCTTAATAAAAGGACGAGGTAGAACCCCCGCCGCCGGCGTTGCCTGCCTGGGAAAGAAGCACGAGTATCTGACGTCACTCTGCTTGCCAAGCTCCCAACCTCGGTCTACGCTTAATCCATGGGTTCACTAAAAGAGATGAACCACAGAAACAACAGTCTGACGAATGGAGACCACACCTACTCACCGTCCAGATAGTGTCACAGATGCCTCAACCCTCAGTGCATGCCTGCGCATTTTTGGCCACGGCATCACCAGTCCACCCATCAGCGGTTGTTGGCAGCAAATACAGCTCCTTACAAAAGGTCCCCTGCTCCTCCATAAAAAGCGGAAGAGCATGCGTTCCAACTTGTTCAGCCACGAATCTGGGCAAGGCACGACGTCCAGGCGGTAGGTAATTAAAGATGTGATAAACACACCTGCAATTTCTGCTCTCCTTTCAAGGGATAGCTTCCGCTCAGACCAGGTCAGAGTTAGGAGAGCAACCCTGCTCGCCATCTCACTCCAGTCACCCCAGTTGTCTATCTGGAGGTCTGGATCAAACTAGACCCCTAGCAGTTTTACCGGTCCGTCTGTCCAACGTCCCACGCCGCAATTGGGCAGCATTGACTTGCCTCTCCAGGTGCCTAGTTGCAAGCCGATCGATTTACCCTGGTTAATTTTTGCTCCTACCACTGCTTCGTAATCTCTTATGGCCTCGCAAGTAGGTGCCCAAACAAGTCTAGCATACTATAATACAGTTCGTAGAATACTATCTAGTCCCGGCGACTTGTCCCTACCGCAGTCCGATAATGCCTCCTCCACTTCCGCAGCTGTTATCGATCCTTCACAGCATTCCGCTTCCCGCTCCGAGAGACGCGGCGAACCGGCGAGGTAGTCTACGAGGTCCTCCCTACGCTCCGGTCCACTGTCCCTCTCGAAAAGCTGGGCGAAATGCTCGTGAAACACCTTGCACATCTCGCGTTTACTGAACGCTCATGTCGGTCCGTCATAGACCTTATTGTTGCATTATTGCTGTTTTGACTCTCTACCATCCGGCTATGTTTACCTAAATCTGATAGATTCAAATTTAATGGCTCTTTTGAGGGCATACCACTGTTTGTTTCTAATAATTGTACTGGCTAATGCCCTCATCACTAACTGCCTAATCCAGGTCCAGTAGGCTTCACAAGCCAAGAGTGACTTGTTTAGCTTCCAGTAACCAGATCCCTGTCTACACATACTATCTACGTCAAGCCTACAGGTCACAAATTTGTGATTACTGTAGTTGACAATATGATGTGGAGAACTAACTATGTTCTCATCTTTAGTTCTAACAATAATCCTGTCTAGATGAGATCTAGACGACCCATCGTTATTTGTCCATGTCCACAATGGAACATCTGGGTGATCCAGTCTGAATCGGTCTGCCAGCTGAAAACGACTTAGCAGACCGCTGAGGCAAAAGTTTCCCCTCCTATTTAGGTTCGAACTAACACAATCTACGCGTACATCGCAGATTGTGTTAAAGTTACCTAACAACACTAAAGCATGCGACGTTCCTAGAAAATTCTGTAGGCTTTTTAAATAGTGAGACTGCTCAGCTCCACAAGAAGCATAGACAGCCACCAACCTGAAGGACTTACCACTGTTGTGCGTCACATCTAAGACGACCAACGTGCCCTCCGGATCTACAAAAACAGTTCTTACTTCTAAATCCAGATTTTTCCTGAGTAGAACTGCAACTCCACCTCCCCCTCCAGATTGGCTTGGAGAAATAAATTTCTCGTAGCCATTTAGGAGGGGCGAAAAAGCCTGCAGTCCACTCAGTCTGGTTTCAGTAGTAACTACTAAGTCCAATCTATGCGACCTGAGGTCGTCAAGGAGGCAACTTTGCTTCCAATCCGACCTTAGGCATCACACGTTTATGCAACCTAAGTTGAGCGAGAATATAAAGTAATCTTACCTTTAGAGGAGGGAGGACGGTAATCCCTCCTCATTCACTTTTTCTTGCGTTGTGGTTTTGGGGGGGCCTTAATGAATTGTTAATACAAATGAGATGAAAAGCTGATATCTCCTTGGAATGAATTTTTTAAAGATGAGTAACTTATGGAGTCTATTTCTATAAATTGTATGTGTGATAGGATAGTTAGGTTCTCAGGTGCGTGAAATGGGATGACATATATGGGAAGAGAGAGTTCACTTATATCTATGTGTATGTATGTATGTATGTATGTATATACATACATATTATATATATATAATATGTATGTTTATATATACATATATATTATATATATATATAAATACAAAATGGGACAAGAACGCAAAACATCCAGACAGTAAGGTGACAGTAAGGGACAACAAAACATCCAAATAGACGATACAAAGAAAACAAGGACGGTCATTTGGAGTTTTCTTTTCTCAGTCGAGTTCCAGATTATCTTTGCAATTTCAGCTGGTTATACTCGAGATTGCTCCAATTTGGCCAGTCCAAAGGAAAACTAAGCTAAGATTCCTTGGAAGAAATGTATACGAATGTATACGAATGTATACGAAAACAAGGACGGAAAAAAGAAGGTTGCACAAATACAAATAGCAGGACATAACAACAGGCGTCTTTCGACTAAGGACGAAATCTATTAAGCTGGCGTGTATGGAAGTAAAGCCTTACGGCAAGGATACAAGATTTCACAGGCACAGGGAAGAATATAGATATTGCACGGACAGCGGCCGAACCAAGAAAGAAAGGTCAGGCTTGGCCGAATACCGGTCACGTGGGGAGAGAAGAGAGAGGTAGAGGCAGAAGGACAGAAGAAATAAGGAGGGGCGAGAAAAAGGACAGGGACACAGTGAAGTGAAAAGAGGAGGGAAAGTGAAAAGAGGAGGCAATGAAATGTCAGAGAGGGGGAACGAAAGAACGAAGAGTGGAATGAACAAAGTAAGCGTGAAAGGGCTGATAGAAAGAAGGAAAGAATAAAAGAATAGAAGAAAAAGGAAGAAAAGAAGAAGTTGTACAAGATTTAGATAAATATATACTTACATATATTTATATATATCAAAACAAAATAGGGGAGATTGTTTATAAAAAGTATTTAGTTACACTATCTATGTGCGCATCATTAACAAAGAATGACTATTAATAAGATATGTAAATTATGAGTTTCTTCTTATATACTGGTTGAGTTAACTTTCGACCGTAGGTTTTTTGACCAGTGGGCTTTTACATCAGTAGTTGTGAGTTTTATTCTAGTCAAATTTTTTGATCATCACGTTTCAACGTCAGTTGCCATGTGTTAATTTTTTTGATGCGAGTGTTGTTTGTGAGCTTGTGTTGAGATTGAATTGGGATTGGAGAATGGCTTCCATGATTAATCTTTTCTTTATAAAGTATATAAATAGTATTCTCCTGTATTTTTCTATCTCACTTTGTTTTGTTGTGTGTGTTGCGATTGCCTTTGCTGTAAATGCATGGTGAGTCTACAAGAGAGTATTGTATCAATATATTCAATCCAACATCTAGAGTCCTGAAGTTTACAACTTTTAGTTTAACAATCAGACTTGTAAATTACGTTGGTCATTAATAACTCTTTTCATGTTTACATGCTTATGGTGTATTAACTGACAAGAAATTTGACTGGAACAATTTAACACGTGACTGTTGACCTAAAAGCCCACCAGTCAAGAAAGTTCTGGTGTTTTTTTTCAGTGTAGTAGTATTAATTTTAGTTTATGATCAAGATTGATGCATTTTGTGTTCCGTTTTATCAGTTTTTGTTTATGTATTCATCTGTTCGATAATTGTTTTCAATTTGATCCATATAATAAATTTTCTGTGTGATGAATATTTTATTGGATATATCCTCTAATGCAGGGTCGGCAAACCGGTGTAAATTACCCCAAATGCGGTAAAAATGAAATTCTTTGGGGGTAATGAGGACTCATTAGACATAAGTAAAATTACATAAAAACGTGTTACGACAGAAATTTTTCTTCTAGCAACACTACATCTCTTCAATGTAATGGACGTGTAAATAGATTCATATAAATAGATTCAACAAACCTTTTGAATTCAAAGTATCTATGATTTCCTTTCTTTCAAATCAAGGGGTAAATAGATATATTTTGGGGGTAATTGGTTAAAAAAAGTTCCCCGACACCTGCTCTAATGTATTTGTTGTATTTGTGCCTGGCATCTTCTATAGATAGGTCTAGTCACCTATTATTTATTTATACACCTATCCCAGCCTAAAAGGAGAATTCCTAAAGTCCAGCCAGACTTTCGTCACAATCCTTACCCACACAGCATTTTTCACTATTCACACCAAAACCCTACCATCTTCTCTCTTCCTTCCTTTCATTTATCCTCCCGCAAATATAAGTTATTTCCTACAGCTCCTCCCTTCGCCACCTTTTTCAAACGGAAAATCACTATTTTTCTTTTTCTCTCATTTTTTTCTGCTCTTGTTCACACTTTATAATTGACTCCTACAAACAATTTTTGAAAGATGTAACAAAACTATTTGTAAGAGTTCCCCTTATTAAACTATTATAAATAATTACATACATACATATATATGTGTGTGTGTATATATACATATGATATATATATATATATATATGTATGTGTGTGTGTGTGTGTGTGTGCGTGCGTGTGCGTGTGTGTGTCTATGTATGTATGTATGTTTGTATGCATGTATATATATATATATATTATATATATATATATATATGGATCTGTGTGCTTGTGAGTGTGTGTGTATAGAAAGTAGCTCTTTATAGTGTTTATGATTGAAAACACAATGATAATGTTTTTTGATAAACTCGAGACAATTTTTCGTTTCGTGAAATCTTAGTTGTGCTCTTGAAATTCAACAAAAGCTGCCATTCTTTAACAAGAATTGGATATAGTATAATTGAAGCTTAAAACACCGCCGCCACGACCACCACCAACACTACCACCACCACCACCACCACCACCACCACCACCACCACCAACAACAACAACAAAAATAAATTTTTTAAAAACAAGTATCTTCGAAACGAAGACAATAATATCCAAAGGTATTTGAACAAATTATATAGCACCACAAAATATACAATCCGTAGGATGGAAAAAATCTTTATCATAAACAAATGTGTAACGCTTAGATCTTTAATATATATTATAGCCACGCTTAAGGCAGCGAGATGACAGAATCGTTAACGCGATGGACAGGAATTTACATTCTGAGTCCAAACACTATCGAAGTCAACCTTGCCTTCCATCATTTCTGGTCGATAAATTAAAGTACAGGTCAAGTATTGTGATCAGAGCAATCGACTAACCCTCTCTCTCGAAAATTACAGTCCTTGTGCTAAAAAATATTATTATTATTATTATTATTATTATTATTATTATTATTATTATTATTATTATGAAGACGGTGAGCTAGCAGAATCGTTAGCACGCTAGGTAAAATGCTTAGCGGCATTTCGTCCGTCTTTACGTTCTGAATTCAAAAAATATTATTATTATTATTATTATTATTATTATTATTATTATTATTATTATTATGAAGACGGTGAGCTAGCAGAATCGTTAGCACGCTAGGTAAAATGCTTAGCGGCATTTCGTCCGTCTTTACGTTCTGAATTCAAATTCCGACAAGGTCGTCTTTGTCTTTCATCCTTTCGGGGTCGATACATTAAGTACCAGTTAAGTACTGGGTTCGATCCAATCGACTATCCCCCTCTCCCAAATTTCAGGCCTTGTGCCTATAATAAAAAGGATTATTATTATTATTATTAAAGCAGCGAGCTGGCAGCACGCCAAACAAAATGCTTAGCGCCATTTCGTCTGTCTTTATGTTCTGAGTTCCAATTTCTCCGAAGTTGACTTTGCCTTTCATCCTTCCGGGTTCAATAAAATAAGTGCCAGTTGTTCACTGGGGTCAATGTAATCGACCAGGCCCTCTCTCCTACCAAATGTCAAGCCTCTTGCTTACAGTAGAAAAGACTATTATACTTATTATTAAGGTATCAGTGATGCAACCACGAAGTACATCTTAGGAAACATGCAAAGATAAACGTTTTTTGAGAAAATTTCTACATTAAAGTCAACCTTTCTACTTTCTGGGACAAGCATATGCTCATCCTAGTAGATAACCAATCGATATCTTTAGAGAAGTGGTGGCGTATCACGGAGATATATCTTTCAGTGTGCAGTGAATCAATATTATTGAAGGGCCACAAAACTGATGCAGAGGAACAAAGCTGGTAGGAGAGTTGGAAACAGTAGTCCTGCAGTTTATGTATTCTTTATCCTTTGTCACAATAACTAAGATACCTTGTAGCAGACTATTCGGTCATCAAAATATTCTCAATACTGACATTTTGTCCCTGAACGATATAAACGGCTACCGTTGAGTCAACGGACAAAAGGGGATTACCAGTAAAATTGAAGCGAAATAGCTTGAAATATTAATGGAAATCGTGCTGTTCTCTTTGTGTTTGGCAGTCGCTAATCTCTTGCGCTAAGACACTCGTTTTATTTCAATAATATATTGAAGAGAAATATAGAATTACATTAACTCTATGACTCGGTTTTATCTTACATTTTGCCAAGAATAAATAAATAAAGTAAGAAATATATTCTGAAAAAGCACTTGATTTGCAGAATTGCTTGAAGACCATCAAATGAAAAGTAGATATTTGTAATTTGTAATTTGATTTGGCTTCCGGTGGAAATTATTTAAATGTTCGTATCAAATAATGATCTTGTATTATGACATTTTAACTGTTGTACATAACGTTAGGATTATCTTTCCAAACATCCGTTGAATACTTGTAAAGGATATTGGTGAAAACGAAGCAACAATAATTTATTCTGGAAAATTTCCAATTCGTCCTCCGCTAAATTTTCCTAATACCGATAAGGTAGTTGAAATAATTTATCAAATGGTTTACAATTGTTTATAACAATTGCAACTGGCAACAATATACTTGGAAAATTAATTGTTTTTTTCTTATTATTTTCACTTATAAATTCCCAAGACATTGCGACTGTGTGAAGGTACATGACCTAGTGGTTACAATGTTGCATCACGATCGCAAGATGGTGGTTTCGATTCCAAGACCAGGTGGTGCGTTGCGTTCTTGTGCAAAATTACTTCATTTCAGTTGCTCCAGTTCAGACAACTGTAGATGAGTAACCCTGAATCCGACTGGCGTCACGTTCAGAAGGATTGTTGTGATCTCGGTCATTTATGCATCGTAGAAACCAGGTAACAGGCTGTACGCGTCCTTGGACTCGAGACAATAATATCCGAGAGAGACTTGCTTATTGTATTACAACTGCACCCATTTCCATAGCTACCGATGTCTCTACGTGCTATGGTTCATTGTCAATAAATTACTACATGTATTTTGATGTCTTATCCTTCTCTGGATACGTTTTCATGAGCTAAAGTAGTGTAGTGTACAGAGCAAGACTCTAAACAACATCATGGTTGAGATATTTCTTAACAGGAAACCAATGGTGGCACTAATACACACACACACACACGCTCGCGCGCGCACACATACACTCTAAAAAATAGGACAAAGAAATCCTTTAACATACCTTCAAAGATCAGTTACAAATGTTTCACTACCGACTCTGCTTACAACGCCAGCTTACGCAAAAATTTGATCTGAATTTGACGCAGCATTTGCGGTTTTAAATATTACAGTGGTACTTAATCAGACTTGCATCAACGGTGCACTTTTACATTGTGCGTTTTCCAGATATATATACGTGCATACATACACACACACACATATATATAAATGTATATACTTGAATGCATGTATTCACTACATTTTATCCTCATACATATATATATATATATATATATATATATATATATATATATTTATATATATATATATATATATATATATATATATACACACACATGTGCATATATATAATCATATATATGTGTGTATGTGTACTGGTTTCGCTTGAGCAGACCGATCCTAATAACCTGTGGTTAGAGCTCATATACATATGCTTTAGAGTAAAATGCTATGCGAGTACAGAGTATAATAATGGTTTCAAATTTTGGCACAAGGCCAGCAAATTCGGTGGAGGGTGCTAGTCGATTACATCGATCCCAGTTTTCAATTAGTACCTATTTCATCAACGTCGAGAGAATGAAAATCAAAGGTGACTTCGACGGAATTTGAACTTACGGCGTAAAAACGAATGAAATGCCGCTAAGCATTTTGCCTGGCGTGCTAACGATTCTGCTTGCTCGCCGCCTTGGTAATATTAATACTACACCGAGCGTAATATTAATTACTGAATAATAAGGGAACAGGAGTTACGAAATCAAATATGTTTAATTTGTAGTTGTTTCAGTTATGAGATGTAGTGCATTCAGAGCCTAGTGCATTGTGCACCACCTTATAGCTACTCGGTAGCTATAACATTACGGTAGAATTTCATTTTACATTCATCATCAACGTGGTGGTGATGATGATGATATATGTGTGTGTGTGTATGTGTGTATGTGCGTGTATGTGTGTGTGTTTATGTGTGTCCGAGTTTATATATATATATATATATATATGAAGTGATTGTGCTTTATTAGGTTCTTCCACAGGCACGAGATTGTAACTTACCATAGGAAGGTGCGACTGATTGAATCAACGGTAGTCTAATGATTACAGTTAATTTCATTGAAAATATGGAATACAAAAAGGGACAAAACTAATTTCTGTTTTACATTCAATTCGGCGTTCAGCCGTTTCTTCTATTCCATCCTCACCCACTCTGCAAGTGTGTTAGTGTGTTTATATGTGTGCTTTTTGTATGCGTGCTTGTGTGTGATCTTTTATCTTCTATTTTCTCCCTCACAAATTTGTGGTCTTGTACCTAATTTCTACATACATTCATACATTCATGCATGCATACGAGCATGCCTATATACTACCAACATACGTACATCCATCTTTATCTATCTATCTATCTATCTATCTATCTATCTATCTATCATCTATCTATCTATTATCTATCTATCTATCTATCTATCTATCTATCTATACATACATACATACATACATACATACATACATACATACATACATACATACATACATACTTGCACACACATACACACAAAGACATACACACGTACCACACACACACACACACACTCACAAAAACAGAAACACACACACATATAATGTTCATACAAATACGTGCGTGACCGCAGATGAACAAAACAGTTCATGCACATATATTTTTAATAACATACCTATAGATATTTCGCTTTTTAATTTTGATGGATATATTCTGTGTGTGTGTGTCTGTGTGTGTGTCTATGTGTGTGTGTGTGTCTGTCTCTCTATGTACACAACTTTATATATGTGTGTATGTATGTATGCATGTATATATATATGTATATATATGTATGTATGTATGTATATATATATATATATATATATATAAGAAGAAAAAGAAAATGGAGGTTGGGAAATTTATAATTGTTTATTATTAACAGCTATTTTTTATCATCATCCCTTACAGCTGTTTCAATTAATACTAAGTAAATATTAAGTAAATATTAAATTTATATGACCTGAGTATAGTATCTTCAGAGGGAAAAAAACATTCCCTTGGATGTTTTATATATGTTTATGGATTCATCATAGCAGGCTGAATGATCATTCAGTTTGGTATGAGAGATGATGATCAATTTGTTATAAGCTGGTAAGAGATGATGATTAGTTTGCTGTTAATAATAAACATTTATAAATTTCCTAATCTCCATTTTTTTCCTTCTTTTATATTAATAGAAACTATATGATTTATATACGTAAACCTATTATTTTAAGGAAATTAATTTCCCCAAAATACTAGGTATTGAACAAATATTTCCTTGATGAAACCATCCCTTCATGAGGTTAACACAACTTCTAATCGAAGTATATATAAACACACACGCGTAAACCATATTTTCTCGCGTATAAAGCGCAACCCCAATTTAGTGTTTAATCTTGGTACAATTTCTTTTCCTTTCATCGTATTAGTTTTGCCCTGTTGGTTAATCAGTCGTATCGCAGATTTTTTCCAGTTAAAATCAAATAATAAATGTGATTTATACATGAGCGAATACGGAATATCATACCAAATTCTAGAGTCTACTCTGAGCTCCACTCTTACCTAGGCTGTTTCCTTTGATATAATAAATAAACGTCTATCCATCCCCACTACCTGGTTTGATCGAGTTCTATGTAAAAGATAATATGAAATATTTTACATAAGACAGATTCATAAATTTAACTGGTGTTACATTTCATATATCGTCTATCTTTGAGGTATACTATATTTTGAAACGGAATACGTCTTTAAGTATTTAAAGGGGTCTCCCTTCGATGCAGTACCGCAGCTTCGCAGCTTTTAACTATGCACATACATTACGTATGTCATACTGATAATGTATGTGATATTCACATTATCTATATAGCTATATATCTATATTGCTATCTATCTATCTATCTATCTATCTATCTATCTATCTATCTATCTATCTATCTATCTATCTATCTATCTATCTATCTATCTATCTATCTCTATCTATCTATCTATCTATCTATCTGTCTGTCTGTCTGTCTGTCTACCTATCTATCTATCTATCTATCTATCTATCTACCTATCTATCTATCTATCTATCTATCTATCTATCTATCTATCTATCTATCTATCTATCTATCTATCTATTTATCTATCTATCTACCTATCTATCTATCTATCTATCTATCTACCTATCTATCTATCTATCTATCTATCTATCTATCTATCTATCTATCTATTTATCTATCTATCTACCTATCTATCTATCTATCATCTATATATCTATATATGTATATCCATACATACAAACATACATATAAATAAACACGCACACACACACACGCACACATGTATAACACATACTTACATACATACACACCCACCAACACACACACACACACACACATACATATATATATATATATATATATATATATATAAATGTTCACTTCGTATATCTGTATATGATTATAGATATTTACTCAGTTTTATTGTAACCATATTTCAATTTGCATTGCCTATTTGTCCAGTAATGCTTCTCTTGGCTGTGTTCTACATAGATGCACCTAAGCACTATGTAACTATCACTTCTATTATAGATAAAACGATCAATAATTTTCTTTTTAGTTTTTACCTTAGCAACACACTTCTCTCTACTGCAGATTGGAATCGTTAAAGACACAGAAGAATGTCTTGTGATGCTTACTTACCATATTGCAATAGAAGTAAAAATACCGGAATGGAAAGCAAGAATTATTACGAAAGCACTAAACATTAATATTTAATCAAGTTTGTCTGTAATTATTCAACTGCTAAATCCAGTAGCGCCTGCTGTCTAGAGAATGATTTTGAAGACAGCTAGACCTAAAAGATATTAGAAATGTTTAAAACCGAGAGGAATATTATAAATGTCACTAATTTAAATGGAAATAATTTTACTGAATATTACTGTAATGGTTTAGTAAATGATTCGATTAGTTAAGACTTAAATAATCATAATGAAAATACTGATGATGATGATGATGACGACGACAACGGCGACGATGACAATAATAATAATAATAACAATAATGATAATAATAATAATAATAATAATAATAATAATAATAATAATAATAATAATAATAGGAGTGGCTGTGTGGTAAGTAGCTTGCTTACGATCCACATGGTTATGGGTTCAGTCCCACTGCGTGGCACCTTAGGCAAGTGTCTTCTACTATAGCCGCGGGCCTTGTGAGTGGATTTGGTAGACAGAAACAGAAAGAAGCCTGTCGTATATATGTATATATATATATATATATATATATATATATATATATATATATATATATATGTATATATATATATATATACATATATATATATATATATTATATATATATATATATAATATATATATAATATATATATATATATATATATATATATATATATATATATATATATATGTATGTATGTGTGTGTGTGTACAAAATCTGTGAACACAATGATGCTGTATTTTTGAAACAGCACAACTTCCAGATCTCAGATTATCCTGACCAACATGGGCTCAAGCCATCGCCTAACACTTGTTTTCCAATCTACAGAGGCATGCTTCGAGTAGGAATATCAATAAAAGACATAAAAAAATATGACATACCTAGTAAGCTATGACAATACCATCTGGTAAAAGCATGCCTGCCAAGGAGTATGATAAACTTGCTAAATATAAAGGCATAGAGATCGAAATAAACAGGAAATGGCACTACGGGGTCATAAAGAAAACATTGGCTTCCTTGAAAGATTCCCGGAAAAACTAGCGTATAGGAAATCCAGAATATAGTTCTAAACAAGATGGCTCACAACCTACGTTAGTTCTTGTCCTTGCAATCTATATTCTGAACCTAAATTTTCGTCTCTCTATTATTGCTTGCGCAGATATTTGTTATCTTGCCCATATCAACTAATGATGATGATGATAATGATGATGATGATGATGATGATGATGATGATGATGATGATGATAATGATGATGATGATAATAATAATAATAATAATAATAATAATAATAATAATAATAATAATAATAGTAATAATAATAATAATAATAATAATAATAATAATAATAATAATAATAAATGCCCTGATGCGCACTGTCTCTCATGACTTCTGATCTTAACTGATTGGATGTCCATGCTTTGACTTAGTATTAAAGATGGGGTACAGTAAATATTCTGCTCAATACCACAGATTTGCTTGTCAGTTGCTTGGCTTTAACCAGTTGAGCATGTCCCTTGGTGGCTGACGATATGTGCATCTCTGATCACCAGTAGAAGAAATGGGGGAGCATCATAGCTATGTGTTGAAAAGAATTCTTTGAGACACGGCATACATTGTGATAGAATGCCCTAAGTTGGCACAAGAAGAATATAAGAAATGACGGCACGACCAAATTGTAAAAGTTTTACACTGAAAACTGTGCCAGAATAAGGATTTGAAGCTGTTATAATCTAATCATCAAGTCGAAAGAGTACTGGAGTCGGAGAAATGTAAGATTTTTTGAGACTTTCATATTCAAACGGATAAGAAGTTAGAAAATAATAGACCAGACATAATTATAGATAAGGAAAAGTGAAGTTACTTACTTATCGACCCATCATGCCCGTTTGATTCCAGAGTTGTAAAGAAAGAGGAAGAAAAAATACAACCCTTTAAAATTTGAAATAGGAAGAATTTGGAGCAAATAACCACAAAATCGAAATTTTACCGCCATACAAAGCACAGTTTCCTCCATGCTTGATGTCCCTGAAACGTCAAAATAAACATCGGAAAGTTTGCAAACTATAAAATATAAGTGAAAAAAACCCCAACAAAACCAGTGAGTACGTAAATTGAGTAATTACTGTCATGTATACATATTAATACCCATAGGGCTATGCATACACCCCAATGTTTACACAACTACCAGAAATTTACACGACACACATACACAATTTGAAAGCATGTGTCAGAAACGAAGCAAAACAATAACAAAACGCAGGCAATGTGAACAATCCCTAAGCTTAAAATACTACAGAGAAACTATGCCCAGAGTTAAATGTGTCAGCAAAAAAAAAGTCGAATACCGTTCTGTTAGCCTTATGAAACTACGTTATGAGCAAAGTTTTCAATCAAAGAACTCGGAGGCGGTGTTGTCTCAAAAAGTTAACGCTAAACTGACAGATCTGTCCCCCAATGGTAACATCCAAACTCTTCGTGTCTCAATGTTAACAAAGCAAAATTCACATCGGATCCGCCCTCACACGGGTCAACAAGGACTGCGCACCTCAGTGAGGAACCACACTAGGGGTTAAAAATCAGATACTGGTTCAAATCTTCTCGGAACACAGGAGGTGGAAGTATCCCACAATTATTTCAACAGATGGCCACCCACGCGCATCATCAAATAATTAAAAGAAATGGAATGAAAAATGGTCCAGGAAAGAAAATAAAGAAGTTCTTAAGGCCTTCTATCGTACCAACATTTTCCCACAAATAAATCCAACTTAAACTGGAGAGAGAAGCACCTTGAAGTGAGATACTACACAGATAGTAACAAGCTTGCCAACGTCAGAAGAAACATTATAAAAAAAAGTAATTACTGACTGAAGTAGAGATTCAGTAAGGGATTAAAGGATCGAAGGTGCAGCTAAAGAAGACTACTGAAGAAATAATTTTCATCAACCCAGGTTTGATGAAATTACAGTAATGATAGAAAGAGTCACTGTAACTGATAAAGCAATAATACTTTCTGAAACAGCCATAAATATCAAGAAAGATGAAAATCAAATAGATGATAAAATTCACTCAGAAATTGATCCAATAGAACTAGATGATCTAAAAAATCAAATCATGACTGAATGGCTAAAAATTAAAGAAACCAGTATGAATGAACGTGACACTCTCCCAAAAATTCGCAACTCTAACCAAACCTGAAAGTAATTGGTAAAACCCGCCTTGCACTTAAAGATATAATCTTAGGCAATGGTGTTGACAGTATAGATCTCAACCACCTGTACCATGCATCCGCTATGATCTCAACAATTCTATATGGTGAAAAGATTAGTAAACGACAACATTCCCACAAAAGCCTATTTGGCAAGAGCGTATCCAACAAATTCTGCTACTTAGGTCTGACATAGAATGTTTAAAAAACTTTAAGTCTGACAAGAACACCAAGCCAACAAATATCCGAGAATTAAAGAAAAAGTAGAATGTAAAATCCATACTAGACATTGATACTACTATAGAAACTATTAAGCAAAGAGTATCTGCACGTACAGCACGGTATGAAAAGCGCGCTAGGTTCTTCAAGTTTTTACAGGAAGATAGGCAAAATATCAGTTACAGTAAAGTCTGTCCCATCAAAAGAAGAAGCGCAAGAATTTTGGAATAAAATTTGGGCAGAAAAAAAATACAGCATAATAAATAGGCTCCTTGGGTTGATAGAATATCTACTGATTCAGCTTCCTTAGAAGTGGGAGGGTATCAAAGTAGAAGATGTAAGATCTGATCTCTCTCAAGAAATCAAGTAAATGGAATTCTCCATGAAAGAATAAAACTCCTAACATTTGGTTGAACGCTTTCTCAGACAGTTATGAACTGCTGATAAGACTTTAGAACAATGTTTTGCAGCAACCTAATACGATTCCCTATTTTGGCTATTTAATGAAGAAACAAATGAACCAAAAAAATATAAACCCATAACCTGCTTAACAACAATGTATAAAATATTAACATCTTTCTTGACTGAATACACGTATAACTTTTTAATAGAAAGTGGCAGCTTCCCTAATGAGCAAAAAGGATGTAAACGGGGGTCCTATAATTGTAAAGATCAGCTACTCATCAATAAGACTATTTTGGAAGATAATCACAAATTACACGAAAACTTATCACTAGCCTGGATAGACTAATGCATTTTATAGTCTACCACATAGCTGGATTGAAAAATGTTTCGAAATTTATAAGATAGTACCTACTCTGCGAAAATTCTTATCTGTAAGTATGAGATCATGGAAACCAACACTGACATTGAATAGTGACAATGAATCTTTCAATACTGGGGATGTAAGAATTTCATGTGACATTTTCTCTATCAACACTCCTCTTTCGCCTAGCCTTAATACCTATTTCGAAATTGTTTGATGATGTACAATATGGTTATAAAATTTTTTATAAAAATATAAATCATCCCTTTTACATGGATGATTTAAAGCGCTTTTCAAAAAATTAACAACAGCTACAGGATTTACTGGCAATTGTAAAATAGTTCGGTGATGACATCAGGATGGAATTTGACCTAAATAAATGTGCAAAAGCTACTTTTATCAGAGGGAAAAACATTGAAACATCCAACATTAATCCTGAACAACAGAATGCTATAAAAGAGAGTTACAAATACCTAGGGGTATTTGAAAGTGATGGAATAAAACATTCAATGATGAGGGAAAAGATCAGAAAAGAATGTTAACGCAGGGTTATGGCGATACTCAAGACAGAGCTGAACGCAAGAAACAGGATCGAAGCGATCAATGCTTTAGCCATACCGGTCGTGGCTTACAGTTTCAACATTATTAACCCGTCAATTACTGAAATCTGTAAACTTGACAGAAAAATACGAAAATTGTTGACAATGTATAGAATGTACCACCCTGAGGCATATATTAAATGGCTATACCTACCAAGAAAAGAGGGTGGCCGTGGACTTTTACAACTGGAATTGACAATGAAGATTGCCACAATTGGTCAAAACACCTACCTGAAAAACTCTGATGATTGGATGTTAAAATTTGTCTTAAAGTATGAAAACAAGGAAACAGCATACTCAGTAATAAATCAGGCAAAGAAATATCTAAGTGAATTCCAGATACAACAAATCTCAGAATTAGAGGTACTAGAAACAAGCACAGAAAAAGCTAAACGTATGAAAAACTTGTTAAAACTGCTTCTTTAGATATTCTTAATGAAAACTGGCTAGAAATACCTCTCAATGGCAAATACCCAAAAGAGAATTAGTAATGCTGATATTGATAAAGTCCTTACCCATCAATGGTTAGTGTCTTCTGGCTCAAAATCAGAGACAGAAGGGTTTATCCTGACAGCTCAAGATCAATACCTACTTAAAAGAAGCTACCAGGCCAACATCTTGAAGAACGACAGTAGCCCAACATGTCGTGTACGTAAACAACAAAATGAAATCATCGATCATGCTGTCTCCATGTGCAGCCTTCTTGCGCCTACAAAGTATCTCAACAGGCATGATAGAACAGCACAATATCTTCACTGGGTAATTTGTAAAGTCTTGAATCTACCCCGATAAAAACTGGTGGGATCACAAACCACCTCCAGTTCTTGAAAATGATCACATTTCACTCCTTTGGAACTTTACTATTCAAACTGACAGAAAAATAGATGCAAATAGGCCAAACATTGCATTGAAAGATTCAGACAAAAATCATGCCTCTCCATCGATATGACTGCCCCAGTCGACATAAATGTATCTGTCACGACTCACCAAAAACTGAGCAAGTAGAAAAATTTTGAAATAGAAATTGGAAAAATGTGGAAACTCAAGACTAAAACAATAGTTGTTGTCATAGGCATCCTAGGAATGATAGCAAAAAGGGCTGATTGCTACCTGTCCCAGATACCAAGAAATCCCAAAATGGAAGAAATTATAAGAATAGTGCTCATGGGAACTGCTCATATCTTAAGAAAAATATTGTCTATGTAATCCCTAAAACATTTTAATCTGTAAACAGTATCAAAATACTTTTAAATGTACATAATAACAAACACCTTTTACTGTCATCTTAACATCAGACTATCATCTTACCATCAAATTACTTTTAAAACAAACTTCTAATTTTCTTGTTTTCACAGACGTTCTCTGGAACAATACTTTATGCAAAGCCAAAAATAGGGTACCCTAATCATAACACCAGCTTGAGCTTCTAATCTGTTGTCTCTTGAGGTTTTTGGGTGAGACTTGGAGTCAACTTGTACAAATATAAAGCAAAAGCCAAACATATAATAATAATAATAATAATAATAATAATAATAATAATAATAATAATAATAATAATAATGATAATAATAATGATGATGATAATAATAATAATAATAATAATAATAATAATAATAATAATAATAATAATAATATAATAATAATAATAATAATAATAATAATGATAATAATAATGATGATGATAATAATAATAATAATAATAATAATAATAATAATAATAATAATAATAATAATAATAATAATAATAATAATAATAATAATCCTTTCTACTACAGCCACAAGGCCGGAAATGTTGGGGGAGGGATTAAGTCAATTACATCGACCCCAGTACTCAACTGGTATGTAATTTATCGACCCTGGAAGGATGAAAGGCGAAGTCGACCTCGGTGGAATTTGAACTCAGAACATAGTGCAAACGAAATATCTATTTCTTTATTACCCATAAGGGGCTAAACATAGAAGGGACAAACAAAGACAGATATAGGTATAAAGTCGATTACATCGACCCCAGTGCGTAACTGGTACTTAATTTATCGACCCCGAAAGGATGAAAGGCAAAGTCGACCTCAGCGGAATTTGAACTCACAACGTAACGAAAGACGAAATACCGCTAAGCATTTCGCTTGGCGTGCTAACGATCCTGCTAGCTCCCCGCCTTACTACTACTACTACTACTACTACTACTACTACTACTACTACTACTACTACTACTATACTACTACTACTAATAATAATAATAATATATAATAATAATAATAATAATAATAATAATAATAATAATAATAATAATAATAATAATAATAATAATAATAATCCTTTCTACTACAGCCACAAGGCCGGAAATGTTGGGGGAGGGATTAAGTCAATTACATCGACCCCAGTACTCAACTGGTATGTAATTTATCGACCCTGGAAGGATGAAAGGCGAAGTCGACCTCGGTGGAATTTGAACTCAGAACATAGTGCAAACGAAATATCTATTTCTTTATTACCCATAAGGGGCTAAACATAGAAGGGACAAACAAAGACAGATATAGGTATAAAGTCGATTACATCGACCCCAGTGCGTAACTGGTACTTAATTTATCGACCCCGAAAGGATGAAAGGCAAAGTCGACCTCAGCGGAATTTGAACTCACAACGTAACGAAAGACGAAATACCGCTAAGCATTTCGCTTGGCGTGCTAACGATCCTGCTAGCTCCCCGCCTTACTACTACTACTACTACTACTACTACTACTACTACTACTACTACTACTACTACTACTAATAATAATAATAATAATAATAATAATAATAATAATCAATGAACTAGATACGATACAACTCACACAAATGAAAGAGAAGATAAGAAAAGAATACTATAGACGAGTTAGATTAATACTGAAAACAGAGCTCAATGCGAAAAATAAGATAATAGGTGTCAACATTCTAGCAGTCCCAGTTATAAGTTACAGATACAATATTCTTTATTGGACTCTAAATGAACTAATCAAAATAGACAGGAAAACAAGAAAAATAATGACAGGATTTAGGATGCACCATCCAAAATCTGACATAGAAAAGTTATACAGACAACATTTCGAAGGTGGTAGGGGACTTATACAGCTTGCAAACTATTACAAAATAACCACCATAGGACTACAGAAATAGCTACTTCAGAAGCAAGGAAAACTAGTACAAATAGTCACAAAACACAAAGAAAACAAAGTCTGTTTTCAGTCTTTAAGGAAGCTGAGAAATACATAAAAGAAATCATAGTTCCAAACAACTGCGAAGAAAAAGAAGAAACAACAAAAGCTGTAAAGCAACTGAAATACAAACTAAAACTGGAACAGCAACGGATCATGATAAAACGATGGCAAGAAAAGCCCTTTCATGGCAAATACTGGGTTAAACTAAACAGAAAAGAAATAGACAAAGCAGAATCCCAATAATGGCTGAGAAACTCAGGTGTCAAAGCAGAGACTGAAGGATATTTAATTGCAGCACAAGATCAAATCTTTATCAAAAACATGTAATGAAAAGATATAGCAAGTACCTGCAGAATATGTGGAGATTGAGAGGAAACAATAAATCATATTGTCTCTGGCTGTCCACTCCTGGCTAAGAAGGAATATATTCACAGACATGACAGAGTTGGGACCTATATACACTGGAAGCTATGCCAACACTATGGAATAACAACAGAAAAAAGATGGTATAGACACACGCCAGAAAAGGTCACAAAAAATTAGATAACAACCATACTCTGGGATATGCCAATACACACAAATAGAGAAATTAAGGCCAATAAACCGGATATAGTTGTCAGAGATAACCAAGAAAAAATGCTTTCTAATCGATGTATCAATACCGATAGATGACAATTTTTCTCTAAAAGAAAAGGAGAAACTTTCAAAATACAAAGACCTGGAAATAGAAGTAACTCGAACGTGGAATCTAAAAACAGAAACAATTCCTATCATAGTAGGCGCATTAGTTATAATAAAAAATATTCAGACAAAGACATAACAAAAACACCAGGACTAACTAGTATATATAAAATACAGAAAATAGCACTACTGGGCACCACCCACACACTTCCTATGTAAAACGCTTTTAATACAGTAAAAATAAGAGCATCACAAACCAGAGCACATACCTAAGGCACAGAGAAATGCGTTCGGTAGTGCAGCGAAAGCAAATAATAATAATAATAATAGCCCTGATGCAGTACCAGGCAGTGGCTCTCATGGCTTCTGATCTTAACTGATTGGAAGTGTTATCATGTACATTGTTTTGTCTTGGTATAAAAGATGGGCTACAGCAAATATTCTGCTCAATACCACAGATTTGCTTGTCAGTTGTTTGACCTTAACCAGTTGAGCATGTCCCTTAGTGGCTGACGATATGTGCATCTCTGATCACGAGCAGAAGTAGTGGGGGAGCATCATAGCCATGTGTTGA
This sequence comes from Octopus sinensis, assembly GCF_006345805.1. Lineage (NCBI taxonomy): Eukaryota > Metazoa > Mollusca > Cephalopoda > Octopoda > Octopodidae > Octopus > Octopus sinensis. The sequence continues at coordinate 142,271,043 of NC_042998.1, read as the reverse complement.
GAGGGGTTCTTTGGGGTTTGAATAATTCACCTCTGGAAACATGGGTGGTTCTTTCAACATCCTTAAACAATCCTTATTCAGGGACCTTTTGAGCGGGATGGGCTACTCAACCTGAAGAAAATTCTAACTGGGCCCCACCTGCAAGGTCATGTGCTGTTTATCTTGATATGAGATCACCATGTCGCGCACATATGGTTGTGATGCATGTGCCTGGTGTACCTTTATCAGACGGGTAGTCATGATGGGTATATTGGGCTTCATATATTTTACCCCAGTGTCACTTTGATGGCATGCACTGCTCTCTCACTCAATAATAATAATAATAATATAATAATAATAATAATAATATAATAATAATAATAATAATAATAATAATAAATGCCCTGATGCAGTACCAGGGCAGTGGCTTTCATGGCTTCTCATCATAACTGATTGGAAGTGTTATCATTCACATTGTTTTGTCTTGGTATAGAAGATGACCTACACCAAATATTCTGCTCAACACCACAGTTTGACCATAACCAGTTGAACATGTCTCTTAGTGGCTGACGATATGCGCATCTCTGATCACGACCAGAAGTAGTGGGGGAGCATCATAGCCATGTGTTGAGAAGTATTCTTTGGGGTTTGGATAATTCACCTTTGGAAACATGCGTGTTTCATTCAACATCCTTAAGCAATCCTTATTCAGGGACCTTTTGAGCGGGATGGGCTACTCAACCTGAAGAAAATTCTAACTGGGCCCCACCTGCAAGGTCATGTGCTGTTATCTTGATATGAGATCACCATGTCGCGCACATATGGTTGTGATGCATGTGCCTGGTGTACCTTTATCAGACGGGTAGTCATGATGGGTATATTGGGCTTCATATATTTTACCCCAGTGTCACTTTGATGGCATGCACTGCTCTCTCACTCAATAATAATAATAATAATAATAATAATAATAATAATAATAATAATAATAATAATAATAATAATAATAATAAATGCCCTGATGCAGTACCAGGGCAGTGGCTTTCATGGCTTCTCATCATAACTGATTGGAAGTGTTATCATTCACATTGTTTTGTCTTGGTATAGAAGATGACCTACACCAAATATTCTGCTCAACACCACAGTTTGACCATAACCAGTTGAACATGTCTCTTAGTGGCTGACGATATGCGCATCTCTGATCACGACCAGAAGTAGTGGGGGAGCATCATAGCCATGTGTTGAGAAGTATTCTTTGGGGTTTGGATAATTCACCTTTGGAAACATGCGTGTTTCATTCAACATCCTTAAGCAATCCTTATTCAGGGACCTTTTGAGTGGGGTGGGCTACTCGACCTGAAAAAAATTCTAACTGGCCTTCACCTGCAAGGTCATGTGCTGTTTATCTTAATATGAGATCACCATGTCGCGCACATATGGTTGTGATACATGTCCCTGTGTACCCTTATCAGACGGGTAACCATGATGTCTATACTAGGCTTCCTATATATTTACCTCAGTGTCACTTTGATAGCATGCACTGCTCTCTCACTCAGTAACAACAACAACAACAACAAAAACAACAACAACAACAACACAACAACAACAACAACAACAACAACAACAACTACAACATGACAATATCCAATAATAATCACAACTGCGTTAACGGGACCGGAACTGTTAATAATGAAGTTGTCGCGTGCGGCATGCAAGGAGTGTTTGATTAAGCTCCGGCAGGTCGTCAGCAAGCCATTGATCAGGACCAGAATCAAAGTCGAAAATGGAAAAGAAAAAAAGAAATTAAATGGGAAAAAGAAATAAACAAAATCGTTATTGAATGCTGGTTGAGAAATGAGCCAAATAAAAGAGGCTCCATAAAACATATGGGATGAAAAAGAGATTTGTGAAGTATCCACCCAGCGTTTGATAGACCAGACAAGGGCAATTCGTATGAACGACTGGATTACAGGATTAGAGGTAGAAAAAATTCAGAGAAGAATAACAGAGCAGGAAAAAGGTGAAGCAACAGTTGCAGAAAGTGGTAACGAAGAGGTAAAAGATGTAAAATATGAAAAAGAAGGAAATCACGAAGAGAAGGAGATTCTATAAATGCTGCGAATTAAAATGTGTGATGAGAACAATGAAGTACTCAGGTGTCAAAGCAGAGACTGAAGGATATGTGAGATATATGGACAGAGGGAAAGTAAGGAGAACCATAGGCAAAGCAAATGACGTTTTGAGCTTGGTTAAAACAGAAAACGTTTGTGAAACAAACCAGCTAATCATAGCTGCTTCTAATGTAGGATAAAAGCGGAAAATTGAAAGGAAAAGAACAGAAAGAACCAAGCTGGAGGAAGAGAATATGAATGAAGTTGAAAAAAGACATAGAAAGAACTGGGTCAATTGAATAGGATAATGTGAGGAGAGCTCAAGAATGAAGTTGTAATCAGAAAATTGAATGAACAGTACAGGTATGACCTCAGACACAATAGCAGTAGTTCGACATAACTTGCTGAACATTGGTTGCAATTTTGAGGAACCCCTGAAAGTGCACATTCCCAGAAAATATTCTGAATCTTCAACACCGGACTTCAAAATGCATGAGGACAAATATATTTGTGACTTATTAACATCACACCCTGGAGGAATGAATAAAAACCATAGGCGAATTTCATCACATTTACACAAAATAGGAACGCAGGATTTCCTCGTTTATATTTTTGAATTTCTATGCATCTGCATATTGTATTAGTTTTACATTTTGAACTTGAAAAAGACAAGAAAAAAAAAAAAAAAAACTGACGAGTAGTCGAAATATCGTTCAAGCCATTAAATAAACAATCTATTACAATCGCATCGCGCTCTCCTACTTCTAACAACAATTTCGCCCGGCATGCTAATAATCTGCCAGCTCGCCGCCTTAATAATAATGATGATGATAACAACAACAAGAACAACATCAATGCGCTGATGCAATACCGGGTAGTGGCTCCCATGGATTCTAATCTTAACTGATTGGAAGTGTTAACATTTACGTTTTTTTGTCTTGGTGTAAGAGATAGACCATAGCAAATATTCTGCTCAGTAATACAGATTTGTTTGCTTGATCTTCACCAGTTGTGTATGTCCCTTGGTGGCTGATGATATGTGCATCTCTGATCTCAGGCAGGAGTAGTGAGAGAGCATCATAGCCATGTGTTGAGAGGGATTCTTTGTGGTTTGAATAATTCATCCATGGAAACACAGGTGTTTCTTTCATCATCCTTAAACAACCCTTATTCAGAGGCCTTTTGAATGGGATGGGCTACTCGATCATAAGAAAATTCTAACTGGGCCCCACTCGCAAAGTCGTGAGCTGTTTATGAGGTCACCATGTCGTGCACATATGGTTGTGATGTATGTACCTAGTGTAGACTTCTCAAACGGGTAGTCATGATGGGTCGAATGGGCTTCGTATATTAGTATCTCAGCGTCATTTTGATGGCGTGTTATTCTCTCACTCAACAGCAACAACAACACCAACGACAACAACAATCCTTTCTACTAAAAGCATAAGGCCTGAAATTTTGGGGAGGGGCCAGTCGATTACATCGAACCCAGTACTCAACTGGTACTTATTTTATCGACCCCAAAAGGTTGAAAGACAAAGCCGACCTCGGCGGTATTTGTACTTAGAACGTAAAGACGGATGAAATGCTGTTAAACATTCTCTCCGGCGTGCTAACGACTCTACCAGCTCATAATAATGATAATAGGGGACAGCTTTCTCGAAAATTTCTTTGGAAGAAGCGAGGTTAGGCACTCTAATATTAGCTATCAGATTTTTAAATACTATAGGAGGGTGACAAGACTGTGTATGTATATATGTGAGTTTCTCATTAGGCTTGTGGAACTGTTTATACGAAGAGTTTAAATCTCGAGAAACATCTGAATAATCAACTATACAGAGATTAGTAGCTACGGGGATTTTAAGTCCTAACTGGTTAAAATCACACGTTTTAATGTTTCTCTCGTTCTCATCCTTGTTCCTCATCTTTTTCTCTGTTTCCTTTTGTTGATATGTGGGAACATACTTCTCTTTATGTGTTTGAGGAGAGGGTATATGTTTATGTCTATGGTGTTCAATTACAATATCTCTCTCTTTCTCTCATTTTTTGCTATCTATGTATATTTCCGTGTGAATGTGTGCCTCTGTCGCCAATCAATACTGTCGCAAAAACAGGCTGAGTGTCCAGTCAAGCAGGCCAAATCGTTAGTGTCCAATCAGCTGTGCCCAAGCGTTCCATTTCGGTACAGGATTGATGAGTATGTGTGTCAGCTGGTTTGTATTTGTGTATGTATGTGTGTGTGTGGGGTGGTGGTGTTGGTGGTGGTGGTGGTGGTGGTGAGAGTGAATTTGCGCGTGTTTGTGTGTGTGCATGTGTGTGTTTTGTAATCTATTCATTGTCCCGCATGTGTTTGTTGCTCTGTGACTACTTATTTGATTTGAACAGCCGGACTGGAAGTATGAAATCGTCTGCTTTCCTTTTTATTGCTAGGTGTCAACTGGCTTCTAAATTCTACTTTCGTATGAGACGTTTTGACACAGCTGTTTCGGCGCTGCTCGTTTGGGGTCACTGATTAAACGATGACTTATTTGACATCAAATATTTTAATGCTTCTTTTCCCCTCACTCCAATCTTTCTGTCTGTCTGTTTGTCTTTCTGTCTCTGTTTATGTGTGTGTGTATGTAGAGTGGGAAACTGTTTATACCAAGTTTATTCAATTAATAAATTGCAATGTCTCTCTCTCTCTCTCACCTTCTCTTACTCTTTCTTTATATGTATGCTTCTGTGCGTGCCTATGTATGTGTATGTGCGTGTGTGTGCGTGTGTGTGCGTGTGAGTGTGTCCGTCCGTATGTATGTGTACGTATGTGTGTGTGCTTGTGTGTGTATGTGTGTGTGTGTGTGTGTGTGTGTGTGTGTGTGTGTGTGTGTGTGTGTGTGTGTGTTAGTGTTATCTTTTATTCGTTTCAGCTATGTTGATGCAGTCATGCTGGGGCACCACTGTAATTTTGTAACGGCTGATTTCCTCAGGGCGATGGAGTTTCGCATTACCACTCCTGTATATTTCTTTGTCTCGACTGTTGGTCCATTTCGTGTTTGAGGGAGTTTGACTCCGCTGCCCTGGTCTGTACCTCATGCCGGGCCGTCGCTTCATCCGGTATTGTAGAGAAGAAAATGTCTAGTTCTTTTTTGAAAACATCTACGTCCACATTTTGCAGATTTCTTAATTTTTGTGGTAGGACATTAAAGAGCTATGGGCTTTTGAACCCTGAGCTATTGCGGTACCTGGTCCTGAATTTAGATGGAGTGGCTAGTACCTTTGGTACGATACAACGGCGTCCAGTTCTGGCATTCGTATAACATTCAATGTCGAAATTAGATACAAGCCATTCCATATGTAGATTATTACATGTCTGTCGCATCTTCGCTCTAAGAAGTAAAGTTGTAGTTTTCCCAGCCTATCCCTGTAGCTCACCTGCTGCACAGTTGCAATCTTTTTTTGCGTGGTAACGTTAGACCGCTTCGAGCTCGCTGTTAGTTTGGTACCGAGTGGTGACCATAGATGAGAGCAGTAGTCCAGGCGGCTGAGAACAAAGGTACTCCACAGGGACAACATAACTTGTCGGTCCCTTGTCTTCAAGGACCTTAGTATCATTCCTGCCAATTGTTTGCACTTTGCTGCCATCTTGGTAATGTGCATATGAAATGATGCATCATTGCACATACTGATCCCCAAGTCTTTCACTGCCTGTGACTCAGATTGAAACGCCTTCGGATCCTGTATATGTAGGCTGCGATGCATTTGTGAGTTGATACTGCAATGCTTGAAGTGGGATGAAGTAATGCTATTTCCAGCTTTAAACTGCATGTTGTTTACTTCAGTCCACTTGTATATTCCATTCAAGTCCCGCCGTAGTTTTGCGACGTCATCTGGATTTTATATTGCCCGTGGTAATTTTGTATCATCAACGTAGCTAGTGACAATGGCTGTATGAGTGACCATGGGCTTGTCTAAGAGAGCTTTTATAAACAGTAATGGCCTCAAAAGAGTTCCGCGGTGGAGCGCCTCTTCGAATTTGAGTTTCCTCAGAAAGAGCACCATTGGCTGCAACTGCCTGACTTTTTTCTTTAATGCAGTCATGCATCCACTCTCCCAGTTTACCAGCAATGCCAAAGTCTCGATCTCGCAGCTTGTGACATAACATGGCATAATCCACCTTATCAAAGAACTTCGCGAAGTCAAGATATATCACATTGATATGTGAATGATTAAGTAGCTGTTTCAAAACCCAATCATAATTTTGTAAGAGCTGTGTGAGACAGCTTCTTCCTGCACGGAAGCCATGAATATGTGTATGTGTGTGTGTGTGTATGTGTGTGTGTGTGTGTGTGTGTGTGTGTGTGTGTGTGTGTGTATAAAAGAGGCTAAATAGGCTTAGCTACAACGATATAATTACGTATACATACATACAAACATACATACATACATATATATATGTACACACACATACATACATACATATATCTCTTATTATAAAAGACAGATTTTATCTGCCTCCCTTTGGGAGTTATAGAAATCTACAATATAGGATTTCTTCAATTACAATTTACCTAGCATTTTAAAGAGTAGAATGCATCGGGCATGCCAGGTCCAGTTTTTAAAATTTAAACTCCAATTAAGCAAAATTTACAGAAAACTCACATTCTGGTGTGTGTGTCAAATGCTTTTCTTAGTCTGGTTTACACCACACGCAAACGCACACACACACAGTGTGCAACGAATAAAATGAAAGTAAATAGCGACAGAGTGATTTGAGGAAGACTAAACTGAAAGTATTTAAACCACTACGCAAAAAATAAAAAAACACAGCAAACAGAAACAAATAAATACATAACGATTTACTCCTCACACAATTTCTTCAATTAGAATTTACCTAAGATTTTTCAAAGTACTCCATTCGCTCATGCCATAATATATTTCTTTCAATTTCACCCCCAATTAAGACAAAATTCGAGAAAACTCAATATTTTAACATTTCACTCCGAAAGCATTGATGTACATGTGTCCGTGCGTGAGTGTGTGTGTGTGTGTGTGTGTGTGTTTGATGGGTTGTGCGACACAGAAAGGATGGTGTGTAAGTGAAGTGCTTTTGTTAGTGTGTGTAAAGAGACAGACAGAGTGAAAGACAGAAATAACTGAAGTTTTCACTATGATATCATCACGTGCGAAAAAATTCGAAGGGTTTTGGACAATTGAGATACAGATGTCACGCCTGTATTGAAACCATTGCTAAGCTGCCGTAATTGCTTAATTAAGACTTTGTTTAAATTGAAAGGGGCAAATATGTGACGAGGTTGAAAAAAAATACCCCAGAAAAAAAAATGTACTGCTGGTATTTATATAATTCACTACTATTTTGCTACAATGTCATGAAAAAGAAAAAATTTAGGTATGTAAATCGAATTCGCCACCCCCTTTTCTTCGTTCGCGTTTGTGTAAAAAAAAATTATTATTTAAGTTTTAAAAATTATTTACTTTCTTCAAAAAATATTAATATTAATTAATTTTCAAGAATTATTTAATTTTATTCTGTAAAATAGTAATTAATTCATTTATCTGTAAATCCGCGAGGTTGTTACTCAGGCACCTACAATGGTAACCTTGTAACAATGGTAACACTACAATGGTAACACTATCTCCTCCGAGACCCTGCGGCGCAAGTTGACCAAAATTGAGAGTATGGTAGAAGAAGGGTTGCTCTTCCTTCCGTAGAACATAAAATTCAAATCGGACCATGTTAACACCAAAAATTATTTACATCAAAAAGATGCTTTTTTTCTATGAAAATCCCTATTTTTACGATTTTTTCACTGCTGTGTCGCCACTTTTCGGTGTATTTCGACCAGAAAATGTTCACAAAATTTTTACTTTTCAAAATTACAATTCCAGCGGGTCGAAACAAACCCGAGCAACGCCGGGCGATACTGCTAGTATATATATATATATATATATATATACACATACCGCACACACATACACACACAGACATCACCACATCGGAATTTGAAATTAAATCACAAAGAAACGAAAGAAATACATCAGGGTGTTTATTCCGATGCTTCATTGATTCCGTCAAATGACCACCCTTCAAAATCTGAAATAATTCTTTCTCATCCTCTCTGTCACGCTGAATCTCTGTCGCTACCTCGCCCACTATTCCTGAGAGAGATGTGGGGACAGAGTCCTCAGGCTTGAGCTATAGTGAATCTTTCATTAGCTGATAACACAACAATAGACAATGGATGCATTGCAGTTGCGGTCTTGTTAGAGCTTGGTGATCCTGACTATTGATCTAGGATTCCTCTGCTTAGCATCAATGTAAGAAACACCACTGGCTCAGTTGAACTCTTCCGCTGCCTCTTCACAATCTGTCATGCTGCAGTTCCATAGCTTCTCTGTATTCCCGTAACTATGCTGGGCACAGTCGTCATTGCGTGAGGTATTTTCGAAATGCCTGCGAGCCCATATTACCTGCGTACCTACATAATGGTTTGTGATTTTGGCAAAAGGAGAATAATTTTCAAGGGAGAGGGGAGTAGTCAATATATCGATCCCAATACTTAACTGACATTTTGTAATCAACCCCGAAAGAATGAAAGGCAAAGATTACCTTAAAGGGTTTTGAAACCAGCTCACTACCCTACACAACCTAAAATAATGAAATCGCCAAGTGTTATTGTTGAATGTATCATCTCTTGTTAACATTACAATTTCCAGTTTCTATGGAGGCGAACAGACTTCAAGGTGTTATATTAGATAAACATATGACATTTAACTGACAAAAGGTGTTATATTTGATAAATACACAACCTTTGACCAACGCATCGACCAGTTCATCAATCATTCATATTCAGAAAATTCAAAAATGTTGAATAAATATATTTATTCTGGATCGAGTAATTTTGCCGTTTATTCTGAAGTAAACTAATACCACATACACAAGTGCGCGCACGCACACACACACATACACACTCTCATAAATATACATATACACATATACATATACATACACACATACATATACATACACATATGCACATGCATATACACATACATACACTCACACTTGTCCAGTATGCATATCCATACATGCACTCACACACATATATACACATACAAGCACTCATACACGCACATACACACATTACACGCACTCATACACACATACGCACATCCACAAACCTGCATACACTCACGCATACGCATGCGTGCGCGCACACAAACCAACTCAAATGGCCAAAAGTATGGTTATGTGGCTAAGAAGTTCGCTTCCTGGTTGCGGGTTCGATTGTCTTGCGAGTCACATTAAGCAAATATCTTCTACCAAAACCTCGGGTCGACTAGAATCTTGTAAAAGAAATTTGGTAGATGAAAACTGTAAAGAAGCCCGTCGGGAAGTGATTGTTTCCTTCTTTACTGCGGTTGACTTAATCCGTCTCTCAGAGTAACAACACTACTTAACCTGTGGGGGCCTTTAGCGGAGACATTTCATTCACAAACATTCAGAGCAGGTTTACGTTCTGCACACATAACTTCCTTTTTGCAACCACCAATCATGAAGGCACTAAAAAGCATTATGAGTGCACCCCGCTCCCCTTCACTAATAAAGCCATTTGAAGAAGGCTTTGAATTACTTGAGGTACTTTTTGAAAATATATCTCTTTGTCTCTTTAATTTTTATTTGTTTCAATCATTGGGCTACAGCCATGCTGCGGTATTGTCTTGAAGAGATATTTTTAATCGTGAGAGTGAATCTGTAACCACGTGGTTATAGAGCTAACTTCGTAACCATACAACCATTGTCCGTACAGTCAAAACGGTGCTCTTAAAAAAGCAAAATAACATTAAACAACAGCACATGAATCGCAAGCGAACATGTCTTGGTAGCTTGTACTCCACTTTTGCTAATTGTTTTAAGTTGTCATGTAATCATGAGCAGACATATGCATCTTTTCGACCTGCTTAGCGTAACATTCGAGACTTGTCAGCTAGAAAGAGAAAAGATTCCGCTACCTTTAGGTTGTTACTCATTTTTCAGCTGAGTGGAGTAGAACAACAGAAAAGAAAGTGTCTTACTCAAAGGCCCTATGCGCCGTCTTGTCTGGAAATCGAACGCATGGTCTTATGGTCGTCAACCCAGTGCCCTAGCCACGCATCTTTTCACCGTTGCCATAAATCAGTTTTGTTTCTAGCATCCAAACTCATAAGGCCGGTTACCTGGTTTTCATGCTGAGATCACATTTTCTTCTGGGTGGGACGTCGGCTCGTTGCAAGGCTCAAGGCAAGCAATTTTCATGTAAGTGGTGGGTAAATTGATTACATCGATTCCAGTACTTGACAGATACTTTATTATATCGAGCCTGAAGAGATGAAATGCAAAGTCGATCTCAGTAGGATTTGAACTCAGAACGTACTTAATGCCGCTAAATACTTTGTCTGACATGCTGACGATTCTACCAGCTCGCTGCCTAATAATTGCACCTAATAATTGCACAACAATTATTTAGTAACTAGAACTCCTGAAGATCATGTTTCCACAGCCCGAAACCATTGATGAAATAAATGAGTACGGCAAAGTAACACTCAATACCTAATTCGAAAAATAATAAACGCTTCAACGAATATGAATTAGCAAAATATATATATCAGAAAGAATAAATATAAAACAAAGTTCTGTTTTTCACAATATTAGGCTGCGATCCACCATGTTTATGCATAAGCACGTTTTTGCATATGTAGCTGTGTCTTTCTTTGTACGTCTAGGCATGTGTGTGTGTGTCTGTCTGTGTTTGCTTGCGTTATAATATTAATTAAATTTTTTTTTCAGGCTTTGAATTCTTGTCGCTTTCCTCAAATTCGTGCCTTTGTTCCTTGGTTTGGGACTCTTGGCTCTTCCATCTCTCCAAGAATGTTTCACTTCACCATATCCTTCACGCATCTACCCTGCTCCTGCTACTGCTACTATACTACTACTACTACTACTACTACTACTACTACTACTACTACTACTACTACTACTACTACTACTACTACTACTAAGATGGTGCTCAAGACATTACAGTCTCCGACTAAATCCAAAACTAAATCCCGCTGGTTTTACCTTTGTCTTCCATTCCCGCGGGGTGGTGAAGCGGGGGTGAGTGTGTGGGTCTATGGTAAGAATTGTGATGGGGGTGTGTCTTTGGTGAGATGGAGTGATGTTGCTCAATAAAATAATTACCGATCATATCTTGTCCTGTAGTAAATTTGGCCTTGTGCCTATCAAAGAAAATCGTTATTATAGTTTTGGCCACATTCCAAATTGAAGCTTCTCTCGTCGCACACACGCATGTACATCCGCGCACACACACATACACCCTCACACACATATATACACATTCACACACATGCACACTCGCATATATACATGTTCGAGAAAATAGAGAATGTGCTTACACACACACATACACACATATAACACACACACAATATATATATATATATATTATATATATATATATATGTATGTATATATATATATATATATATATATATATATATGTATATATATATATGTATATATATGTATGTATATATATGTATATATATATATATATATATATATATATATATATATACGTATGTGTATGTATATATATATATATGTATATGTGTGTACATATACAATCACATGTACACACGCAATAAAAATCTGGCAAGGAGATTAGACAAATGCATACACCTATGCACACATATACACACTCACATAAACACATGCATGAGAAAACAGAGGCTGTAGTTACACACGTACACACAAGCATAAACACACACATATACATACATGTGCATAAACACATCCAAGAAAAATTAGACTATGCGGTTAGAAGCCGGAATGTTGCTGACGTCATCGACTTCATTGTCTAAAATCTACGATGTCTTGTACAGTTAAGGTGAAGTGCGTTATATTTAGCGGTTTTAAGAACAAAGGGCTTCTCAACCACTGAAGAGTGTTCGGTAATATTTAAACGTTAGAAGAATTTAAATTTAAAAATAATGAAATATTTGTCCATCTTTGGCTTGTAGCCAGACGCCTTTAGCTTGGTTTTCTAACATCTGAAAATGTTATTTTAATAATTGTGAGAATGATTTCTTACATGGGTATAAACCAATAGTACAGAACTCGATGAATTCAATCGAAGCAACATTAAATTACAAACAGTTATCGATGTACCATACTAAACGCATGGACACTGTTGAAAGGCCTGCTATTGAGGTTTTTGTCTGAGAGAAAATGCGAATCTCTTGATAGACATGTTGCGTTAGGAAAGCACAATGTATACCGGAGCGAAATGAACAATGTCGCTCTTGTGATTCATGGGAACTATAAATGCCGAGGTCCGAAGTTCGTTGAAGCATATGATAGATAGGTACACGTTATTGACAAACTTCGAGGAAGGCGAAACACGTCAAACGTTCCTATGGTTATCTATTTGCATGCAATGTTTATAGGCGTCGGCAACCATAGATCTCTTTGCTAATACTCTTACTTGTTTCAGTCTTTTGACTGTGGCCATGCTGGAGCACCGCCTTTAGTCGAGCAAATCGACCCCAGGACTTATTCTTTGTAAGCCTAGTACTTATTCTATCGGTCTCTTTTGCCGAACCGCTAAGTTACGGGGACGTAAACACACCAACATCGGTTGTCAAGCGATATTGGAGGGACAAACACAGACACACAAACATACACACACATGCTTATATATATACATATATACGACAGGCTTCTTTCGGTTTCCGCCTACCAAATCCGCTCACAAGGTTTTGGTCGGCCCGAGGCTATAGTAGAAGACACTAGCCGAAGGTGCCACACAGTGGGACTGAACCTGGAACCATGTGGTTGGTAAGCAAGCTGCTTACCACACAGCCACTCCTACGCCTGAAGATCCATAAGTTTTCTTCGGAATGCTACAGTGGAGCCTCCCCATTGCCGTCTGTTTTATTTACAGACTGCTACTCTCCTGCTCTTCTATGTTTTCTCTCAGGTTACAGACTACAGACCTTCCGGCAGAAAGATGGTCCACGTGACATCACGGCATATCTATACAGCAGTGGGCTTGTGAGGTACATTTCTAGGGGCCCGTCCTCTTCTGAGTCCTGCATGCCTTAGCTACAGGACAATTTACTACTATTTGATTTATAAGGAGAGCCATTTACAAGTACCCCACTTTTTGTGTTACAGCAGACCGGAAGTACTGGTGACTAAGGAATAACTTTACACTCCCTCAAAATATCTGAACTTCCAGGTTGGATCCTCACCAGCGGGTGTCATTTAATGTTTTGCCTAGTGTTACTAACCTTATACAAAGCTTGTGACTGACAAATGTAGGGACAATACTGCCACAACACACATACACGACTTTTTAGCCTGCATCCAAAGAAAGACAAGTAAATTATGTGTGCCTGTACACATGTCTAAAAAGAAGTGTTTATCCGCCTCGCCATTAACTTGACAGCCAGCCATAAGCTGATTTATATCCCGAGCTAAATGACTCTGTGCTATCAGTATAGTCAGTGTTCTTCTTATAGCTATTGTTATTACCATGTATTTTTTTCTGGTTGCATCTTCTTAGGTTTGAGGGAGATGTGACCTCGTACGCACATGGTATGTTTTTCTGTCCCCTGCTTTATTGTGTCGTACGAAGTTGTTGATATATTTGCTTAACGGAAAAGCTTATATATTTGAAGCTTTCAACGTCATTGTATTTATTACCGAACACCGATGAGATGCTGTGTAAGACTGCATAATATTTCTACAAATGTTGTTATTAATTTACTGAAACGCATGTATGTTCTATAAAACATTGAATGGAATAGCTGTTTTCTGTAAATAGTTACAGTTTACAAACTAACACACACACGGATATAATTCACTGTTATAATAAGCATTTAAAAGTGGTGTGTGATCTTATGGCATGCATTTTCTGGGGGTGATTTAATTTCATAGGCAGTGATACTATTTGAACCATTCAATTCATATAGCAATTATGCAACAATCCAGAAGTGTTTGAAAATAAATACCATGCACTCGCGTACACACATAAATACACATACATATGCATTTGCCATAACAAAACACATATTCAGACGCACCCATAAACAGTTGAAATACTTAATGTTTTCAGAGAATGTTTTTTGTTGATTTTACACCTATTTTTGACAGGAGAAGTTTTTAAAAAATTGTTTATATTAATCTATACTCAGTATTTAATAATAAATTCTTATATCGTATTTTTAATCGTATTTTCAGTAAGCATCTTCAATAAAACCGGTATTAATTCGTAGCATTGTTTATGAATTGTCGATTTTTTTCCAGAAGAATTTCGGTTTTCGCTTTGATTTAATGTTTTGCTACAAAATCTTCAAAAACATGGAAGTTTACAGAGTGTCCGTGTTGGCTCAAAGACTCACTTTGATAAGCTTTGTAGAAATGTCTTGACGAATTCAACAGAATGACTGGAATCGACATCATGTTGGTATATTAATTGTCTGGGTTAAGTTAGCAGCTGCGTAAGAAACGTACGAGCTGGTTAAATCGTCAGCAGGTCGGACAAAATGCTTGGCGGCATTTCTTGTAGCTCTTGACTTTTTGAGTTCAAATTCCACCAAGGTAAACTTTGAATTTCATCTCTTCGAAGTTAATAAAACAAAATATTAGTCAAGTGTTGAGGTAAGTGTAATTAACTTGTCCCTTTCCTATAAAACTGGTGACCTTGAACTGTACAAGAGACTGACGTTCCTTTCAGGGGGAATATTGTTATATTGGTCTCTTATACGCCATAGAAACCGGCAACCAGCCTGATGAATCCTTGGGCTAAAACAACCAAAAAAAACTCAGACTGCATGAGCATTTTCAGTTCAGAGAACAAATGTTCAAATACTTTAACATGTGTAACACTCACACTATTGTATCAGCAACTTCAAAGGCTAAATTCAATCAAATTTTCATTTGCTCTTCTCAATTATCCATGACAACTAT